>NC_141029.1:2555000-2582500 GCF_052040795.2 Danio rerio | reverse complement strand
ATGAACATAATAATGACAATCATCCTCACTGTTCTTTATGTCCCTAAACGACTCAGAATCAGTCTAAAATCAGTTATGTGGTAAATATAAAGGCACTAGCGACTCAGTTAACGTCTCTGGTTTATGTGCAGGCCTCAGAGAGCCGGCAGAGCCATCAAGCTGAAGACGCTCTCATCCAGAAACACTGAAAGGTCAGTTCATTCACACTCTGTTTACTCCTCTCAGCGAGTTAGGATGAAGCCCACGCTTGAGAAGACAACAGGATGAGTGAGCAGTATGTGGACATATTCAGTGATAATAAAAAAAAACACACATACCAGGACAGACCAGTAGAGGGCGCAGCGTCACTCTTCAGAACATAGACTATAGAAAACATGCATATATCTTCTGTTCAATGTAGGAAAATTGAAGCATAAATGTCCCGGTCTGGCCACCGTCATCTTCTGTTTTTAGATCCTTGATGATCAAACATGCACAAACTTACACATATTCAATTACAGCACACAACCGTGACGCTACTCACCGTTTAATAGCATTAAATAACCAAAGAAAAATAAACGCTTAACATTTTACTGCATTTACTGTATCACCTATATCTTAATTTACTTTCTCTGTATGTGTATATATATATATATATATATATATATATATATATATATATATATATATATATATATATAATTTCTTTTTATCCTGGTATTTGTTTTTATTATTATCATTATTGTTATTATTCGCACTTTATGTTTGTGCGTATTTAAGTCTTATTTTACCTTGTTATTCATATACTTGTTTATTGTATAATTATGTTTTCCTGATAATTTCTTGTCGGTGAATTGTATTAGTTCGTGATTTTTATTGTATCTAATTTATATCTCACCGTCCACTTTATTAGGTACACCTTACATCGGGTTTGACCGCCTTTGGCCTTCAGAACTGCAGCAATCCTTCTTGACATACAGTAGATTCAACAAGGGAAAAGAGATTTTGCTCCATATAGACATGATAGCCTACTTGAGTATTGCTGCTGACCATGTCCATCCCTTTATGAGCACAGTGTCTCCATCTTCTGATGGCTGCTTCCAGCAGGATAACGCAGCATGTCATAAAGCATGAATCATCTTAGACTGGCTTCTTGAACACGACAATAAGTTCACTGTACTCAAATGGCCTCCACAGTCAGCAGATCTCAATCCAATAGAGCACCTTTGGGATGTGGTGGAATGGGAGATTCGTATTATGCATGTGCAGCCGACAAATCTGATGCAACTCTGTTGCTATCCTGTCAATATGGAGCAAAATCTCTGAAGAATATAAGGTGTACCTAATAAAGTGGCCAGTAAGTATATAAATATATATAAACACATTTAAGGATTCTAAAAATCTATTTCTGATCCATAACATTAATTTAGATGTAATAACATTTTTATTGGAATTAATTTGTGATTATTAAAAGTCAAAATCATTTTATTTACACATTAGTTTTTACAATTTAATTAAAATGTATTAAAATTGTAGTCTTCTTTGTTGTTGAACTCTAAAAGAAAATAAAAACTGTTATATAAGCACAATATGATTAACTATTATAATTCTATTAAATTACGATCATAATTAGACGTATGGTACTCATTTTCCTTTCAATCTTTGAAATATGACTGTTAAATGTTTTGGCAGAAGCTCAAGGAGTTGTTTTTTCCAGGATTCTCCACTAGATGTCAGGGTTTACAAAGCATAAAATAAACACTTAACAGCAGCAAAAAATAACCCAAGTAATCAGATTCAAAGAAATAAGACAAAATCTGCCTTCAAAGATCTATTAAAAGATTTATTACAACATTGTTTTCTTCATTTATAATCATTTATATCATAACTTTCACAAGTTACAAGTCGAACGCAACACAATAATTATCACAGCCTTTTTTTTTTTCCTCCCCCAAAGTGGAGCCAGTTAATAAGAACAAAACCCCCATTATAAAAAGCTGCCATTTCCTGGCTGAAAATCGACGAGATGTTCAACTGAGACCTGGTCAAAACACTGCTCTGATTCTCTCAGAGAATTCAGTCATGCAGATGAGCACAGAACAACTGTTTAAAGCAAAAAAGCCCGAGTACTGAAAGCAGACGTCTTGTAGAACTACACAGTAGTGAGCCAATAGGTTTTAAAGAGAGACGCAAACGTGATCAGAATTTGTAAAAAACTTTATCTATTCCTTAGTAACTCTCACGAAACAAAATTTACAGGGATAATTCACACAAAAATGCACAAACAGTGACTATTTAGACTGCAATAGAATAGAACAAGCCGAATCCGCTTATATTTCATTACTGTTTATACGTTTCAGATGTTTACATTTGGAAAACTGGTGCTGACTGGATAAATCATGGTGAAAATGTGTTTATATATCTATTATGTTTATGTATATACTGCATTTTTTATCTACTACTAGTCAAAGGTTTGCACACACGGATGGGTAAGTGTTTCTTTATTCAGTTGAACACATTTCCGGTAACCATTGACTTTAATAGAAGGGAAAATAAATACAATGGAAGTCAATGGTTACAGGTTTTCCATCATTCCTAAAATTGTGGACAAAAATACTGACTATTTAGACTATAATAGAATAAAACATGTATGTATGTATGTATGTATGTATATATATATATATATATATATATATATATATATATATATATATATATATATATATATATATATATATATATATATACATATATATATATACATACATACATACATACATGCATACACATACACACACACACACACATATATTTATATATATATATATATATATATATATATATATATATATATATATATATATATATATATATATATATATATATACACAGTATGCATATATTGACTAGTACTGCATATAATATGCTAACCCTAACGTAACCATAACCCTAACCTTAACCGTCTTAAGTTTTTTAACTCCATGATATCAGTATTGGCCCCCCAAAAAACATATCTGTAGGGCTCTACTATTTACTCTCCCCCTTAAATGGTTCTAAACCTTTCTGAGTTTCTTTATCCTGTTTAAGATATTTCCGGTAACCATTGACTTCCATAGTAGGAAAAATAAATGCAATGGAAGTCAATGGTTACAGGTTTTCCAGCATTCTTTAAATTGTCGACAAAAATGCTGACTATTTAGACTATAATAAAATAAAACATGTCAAATCAGTGTGTTTTTCATTATTAATTTAATTAATTTCAGATGTTTACATTTGGAAAAGCTGAGCTACCTGTATAAATCATGTTTAAAATGTGTTTATATATCTACTGTGTTTATATATACTGCATTTTCTATATAGTACTAGTCAAAAGTGTGCACACACGGATGGGGAGGTGTTCTTTTGACTTGTGCTGTACTACAATATGCATATATTGACTAGTACTACATATAATATAGTAGCCCTAACCTAACCATAACCCTAACCTTAACCATCTTAAGTATTTTTTTTATCTCCATGATATCAGTATCCGCATTGGCCCCCAAAAACATTGGTCGGGCTCTACTATTTACTCTGCCTCAAGTGGCTCCAAATGAGTTTCTTCATTCTGTTTAAGATATTTCCGGTAACCATTGACTTCCATAGTAGGAAAAATAAATAAAACGAAACTCAATGGTTACAGGTTTTCCAGCATTCCTTAAATTATTCTCAGATTTTTCAATTTCTGTTCCATTGAACATATTCTGTTAAAGATATTTCCAGTAACCATTGACTTACATAGTCGGAAAAACAAAACAATGGAGGTCAATGGTTACAGGTTTTCCAACATTCTTCATTTTTGTGTGAACTATCCTCTAATAGTTGAACTTAAAAGAGTCACTGTTTCTTTTAAAGATCAGTTCAGTTTTATATGGAAAGACAGAACTGCTATTAAGATTGGCTTATTTAAAGCTTTTTTCAGTTTTTTTTTACATTTTTTTGTTGTCATGATCCTAAGACAAAGTACCAGAAGAGATCACAATGATTTCATCATAATGGCATATACAATGCTTCCTTAATTACACTGTAATCAGAAAGACGACCAAAGTGAATGAACTAATGACACCACGAATACAAAGTCAGTCACTTTGTAAGTAAATAATCAGGAAAAACGTCACTTATAAAAAGCTTTACGCTTCTTATCAAAGTAAGTGCATGAAAAGCTTCCTGGGGAATCACTAATTTCACCTAAAACAGAGATGTAGTTAAGACAGACAGAAATTGAAATAGTCATTTCAATTACAAACCAGTAAATAAATAAATAAATAAATGGCACAAATATAAGCAAGCGTTTTAAAAAAGTCCTACAATCACTGCTGAGAAAACAATCATTCATGTCAAACACATTCACCCCACAACAACACGCCGCTAGAAGCTACTCCTAAAATCAGCTTCACTTAAAGGAACATGTCACTTATTTAGTCTCATTTTAGAGCTCGTCTAGAGTTAAACAGCTGAATTTGACCATCTTTGAATCCATTCAGCCGATCTCCTGGTCTGGCAAGAGCGCTTTTAGCTTAGCTTCCCATAGATCATTAAATCAGATTAGACCATTAGCATCTCGTTCAAAAATGACCAAAGAGTTTTGCTAATTTTCCTATTTAAAGCTGGACCCTTCTGTAGTTACATTGTGTGCTTAGATTGATGGAAAAAGAAAAGCTGCTAGTTTCTAGGTCAATATGGCAAAACTCAAGTCATTTTTGAGCGAGATGCTAACGGTCTAATCTGATTCAATGCACTATGCTAGGCTAAGCTAATAGTGAGACTTTGAGATTGGCTGAATGAATTCAAAAATCGTAAAACTTAAACTAAAGGAGCTGTAAAATGAGCCTATTTCAAAATGTCCAGGAACTATACTCTCATTCTGCCATATTAATCAAGGAACTTTACTGAAGTACCATGACTTTAGAAGGATCTATGATATTACACAGCACAGAAAAATAGTCCTGAATTTTCAGTCAGTCTTAGCGTACCATGTAACAATAGAAGAGTCAAGCTCTAATTAGGAAAATGAACAAAACTTTTGTTATTTTTGCACGAGATGCTAACGGTCTAATCCGATTCAATAAACTATGCTAAGCTTGTTTCGATATGTCCTGCCTCTATAATGTTTTTTCTGGCGTAATAATCAAGGAACTTTACTAAAGTACCCTAAAATAAAAATTAAAAAAAACTTTCATTCATGTGCAAAATAAAGACAAATTAATATAGTGGACAATCTCAGACAATTCCATTCATGCTTTTTCAATCTCCACATATGGATGAAAAACTATTTTTGAGTGCGATGCTAACGGTCTAATCCGATTCAATGAACTATGCTAAGCTAAGCTAATAGCGCGACTCTGAGATCGGCTGAATGGATTAAAAAACAGTAAAACTCAACAGTTTTACGCTAAAGGAGCTGAAAAATGAGCTTGTTTCGATATGTCCTGGAACTATACTCTTATTCTGGTGTAATAATCAAGGAACTTTACTGGAATACCCTGACTTCAGCAGACTAGTCAAGCGGTAAATAGGAAAACGATAAAAAATCTTGTTATTTGTGAGCGAGATGCTAACGGTCTAATCTGATTCAATAAACTATGCTAAGCTAAGCTAAAAGTGAGACCCAGAGATTGGCTGAATGAATTCAAAACCAGTAAAACTCGACTGTTTTCCTCTAGAGGAGCTGTAAAATTAGCCTGTTTCCAAGAATAAAGTGGAGTGTTCCTTTAAAAAAAATCATAAAAAATAAACAAACTTGTTATTTTATTTTAAAAACATAAAAAATGAGCTTGTTTCGATATGTCCTGCCTCTATACTGTTTTTCTGGCGTAATAATCAAGGAACTTTAGTGAAGTACCCTGACTTCAGCAGACTAGTTAAATGATAAATAGGTCAACGATCAAAATTCTTGTTATTTGTAAGAGAGATGCTAATGGTCTAATCTGATTCAACAAACTATGCTAAGCTAAGCTAATAGTGAGACTTTGAGATTAGCTAAATGGATTCAAAACCAGTAGAACCCAACTGTTTTCCTCTAGAGGAGCTGTAAAATTAGCCTGTTTCCAAGAATAAAGTGGAGTGTTCGTTAAAAAAAAAACAATCATATAAAATAAAAACTTTCATTCATGTGCAAAATAAAGACAAATAATTATAGTGGACAATCTCAGACAATTCCATTCATGCTTTTTCAATCTCCACAAATGGATGAAAAACTATTTTTGAGTGCGATGCTAACGGTCTAATCCGATTCAATAAACTATGCTAAGCTAAGCTAATAGTGCGACTCTGAGATCGGCTGAATGGATTAAAAAAACAGTAAAACTCAACAGTTTTACGCTAAAGGAGCTGAAAAATGAGCTTGTTTCGATATGTCCTGGAACTATACTCTTATTCTGGTGTAATAATCAAGGAACTTTACTGGAATACCATGACTTCAGCAGACTAGTCAAGCGGTAAATAGGAAAACAATCAAAAATCTTGTTATTTGTGAGCGAGATGCTAACGGTTTAATCTGATTCAATAAACTATGCTAAGCTAAGCTAAAAGTGAGACCCAGAGATTGGCTGAATGAATTCAAAACCAGTAAAACTCGACTGTTTTCCTCTAGAGGAGCTGTAAAATTAGCCTGTTTCCAAGAATAAAGTGGAGTGTTCCTTTAAAAAAAATCATAAAAAATAAACAAACTTGTTATTTTATTTTAAAAACATAAAAAATGAGCTTGTTTCGATATGTCCTGCCTCTATAATGTTTTTCTGGCGTAATAATCAAGGAACTTTACTGAAGTACCCTGACTTCAGCAGACTAGTTAAATGATAAATAGGTCAACGATCAAAAATCTTGTTATTTGTGAGCGAGATGCAAACGGTCTAATCTGATTCAACAAACTATGCTAAGCTAAGCTTATAGTGAGACTTTGAGATTAGCTGAATGGATTCAAAACCAGTAGAACCCAACTGTTTTCCTCTAGAGGAGCTGTAAAATTAGCACGTTTCCAAGAATAAAGTGGAGTGTTCGTAAAAAAAAAAACAATCATATAAAATAAAAATAAAAAAAACTTTCATTCATGTGCAAAATAAAGACAAATAAATATAGTGGACAATCTCAGACAATTCCATTCATGCTTTTTCAATCTCCACAAATGGATGAAAAACTATTTTTGAATGCGATGCTAACGGTCTAATCCGATTCAATGAACTATGCTAAGCTAAGCTAATAGTGAGACTTTGAGATTGGCTGAATGGATTCAAAAACGTTAAAACTCGACTGTTCTACTCTAGAGGAGCTGTAAGAATGGCCAAAAAACAATAATCATTAAAAACAAACGTTCACTCGTGCAAAATAAAGGCAAATAAATTAAAAAGGACAATCCCAGAAGGTTTTCCAATTGCAAAAAACATTACCCCATCAGTCTGGTTTCTACGTAACGGCTGAAGTGCTTTTTTTCTGAATTGAGTGGCGAGCAGGTCTCAGATCAGCTTCCTGAAGGCTGGCCGAGCTCGTCCTCATCCTCGTCCTCTGTGCTGGGCTCAGCGGCGGCTCCGGCTGCAGGGCTGGATGCTGTGAGGACGGAGGCCGCTGTGGATGAGCTCACGCCGTTGGATGTGCTGATGGAGCTGTGCTGGATGGCCTCGTTCTGGGGGCTGCTGGGAACAGACATCTCTCCACAGCTGTCCTCTTTATCCAGTGCTGGAACACACAGAATAAATGTGCATTTTATTTATGTGATGTCTGATGTAATTTGAACTGAACAATAAAAAGAGGGCGGGGCATTGAGTGGCTCCTCCCCTTTAAAAACAGCCAATAGTGTTTTGTTTTATCACAGCTCTGCCAGTGAGAGTAGTTGAGCTCCAGAGCATCCAAATTAAAAGCAATTAAAAAGAAGGGGGCGGGGCATGTCAGACACTAGAGAGCATTTGATTGGTTTAGAAGATTTGACTTTTGGAGGTGACGTGAAAAAAAACGTTGCTCTATTTAAGAGGAAGTGACAAGCTTTACATGTTTATATCAGTTTTATATCTTCCAAATGCAAATTTTAAGCACACATTTTGGAGCACACTAGCTTATAGATATTCTTAAGAATAACATTATTTAAATTGTTTCATTGTAGTTGTTTATAAATAAAACTTAAATAAATGTAAATGTTAAATAAAAAGATAATGTATAGACGAATGTGTGTAAATAAACAAAAGATTATGCATGCTTTTAAAACTGCATGACAATGTTTGTATGCATTGTTCGTATGCTAAGCACAGTATGAAAATATTCACCACCCAAAATGAACAAGAAAATTTGTTTAAAAAAGATAGTACAACAAAATCAGTTGTAAATATGTGCCTCAGATTAAAATACTTTGCTTCAGGTACGTTTTATTGCATGCTTCAGGTGGAAAATCTACTAGAGGGCACTGTCTACATTTTTGTAAACCTGAAATGAGCTACTTAGGGTTTGCTTTAGATACACGCCTTTCTTGTTTTCACGTCCAAGAGAAGGCAGAGCTTGTCGTACAGATCCCCAAGTGGACTACTGGGCCACACCATTCCTTAAACCCAACCAATAGTGCTTTCAGAAGCAGATGCAAGAGAAAAATGCACATCGACTACATAGATTTACCTTGATTTTACATTACTTTAATTTAAAAAAAAATGTTGATCCGTAAGTGACTACTACAAGCTTTAAATGTTTGCACAGTTTTATATCTTCTAAATGTGAATTTTGTCACTGTTTTGGGGCACACTAACTTATAGATATTCTTAAGAAAAACATACTGATAGTGACATTATTAACATTATTTACTTTTTTATTGTAGATTTTTTTTTTGTTTAAAAAACTTAAATACGTTTAAATGTTAAATAAAAACGTAAATAAAAAGATAATGTATAGATGAATGTGTGTAAATAAACAAAAGATTATGCATGTGTTTACAAAAGCATGAAAATGTTTGTATGCATTGTTCGTATGCTATGCACTATGAAAATGTTCAGCGCTTGAGTCACCACCCAAAATTAACCAGAAAACTATTTTTATTTATTTATTTTTTTTTTAAAGTAAATCAATCTAGTCTTATTGCAAATATGTGCCTCAGATTAAAATGTGCTGCTTCAACAGGTTTTGTTGCACATTTCAGGTGACAAATCCACAAGAAGGCGCTGTCGACATTTTCAGGTCTGAAGTGCACTACTTAACGTACGCTTTGTAGAGCAATTCAGATACACGTCCTTCTTGTACACATCCAGGAGAAGGTGGAGCTTGTCATACAGATCAGCTAGCAAACCACTGAGCTAAACCCAGCCAATAGTGTTTTCATACGCAGACGTGTATTGCAGACACATAACACTTTATTAGGTACACCTGTCCAACTGCTCGTTAATGCAAATTTCTAATCAGCCAATCGCATGGCAGCAACTCAATGCATTTAGGCATGTAGACATGGTCAAGACGATCTGCTGCAGTTCAAACCAAGCAATGGGGAAGAAAGGGGATTTAAGTTGGGTCAGAATTTGGCGTCAACAACATGAAAGCATGGATCCATCCTGCCTTGTATCAACGTTTCAGGCTGCTGGTGGTGGTGTAATGATGTGGGGGAGATTTTCTTGGCACATTTTGGGTCCATTAATACCAATTGAGCATCAACACCACAGCCTACCTGAGTATTGCTGCTGACCATTTCCATCCCTTTATGAGCACAGTGTCTCCATCTTCTGATGGCTTCTTCCAGCAGGATAACGCAGCATGTCATAAAGCGTGAATCATCTCAGACTGGTTTCTTGAACATGACAATGAGTTCACTGTGCTCAAATGGCCTCCACAGTCACCAGAGCTCAATCCAATAGAGCACCTTTGGGATGTGGTGGAACAGGAGATTGGCATCATGGATGTGCAGCCGACAAATCTGCAGCAACTGTGTGATGCTATCATGTCAATATGGAGCAAAATCTCTGAGGAATATTTCCAGTAGCTTGTTGAATCTCTGCCACGTAAGATGAAGTTCTGTAGGCAAAAGGGGGTCCAACCCGGTACTAGTTAGGTGTACCTAATAAAGTGGCAAGCCAGAGAGTGTATATTCTTATATCATCTCATTTAAGATGGAAAGCTGCATCATTACCCACACGTCACAAGATCTTTCAAAAAGATCCTTATCATTCTTTCATGTTATTTGGATTTTTGCAAGCATAACGCCACAAAATCCTGTCTCCGAAGATCCCAGACACAAACGAGACACTCAACCAGTGTGAGGACTGTATAAAGAAGACATCTCCAGAGCTGAAATGTGTGACACATGCACAGTACAACCACTAATTTGGTATTCTAGATGTGAGAGGGCAACCCTGAGTCGTGTCATTTACAACACGTCTTCCAAATGATGAAAAGAAAATGAAGAAGACAATCTGCTCTCTATCCGCTGTCCGTTGTAGCGGGTCGTCATCTGTTCCAGTGTGTTGCTTTTATTGCTTTATTATATAGAAATTATTTTGGCCTAAACAAATGTGTGGTAAAAATCTGTTATCATGAGATCCCTAGTCAGCAACAAATGGCTTCACATTTGAATTACAGCATTCCTGTTTATGACGATGGCAGCTGCTCCGCTTTTACATTTCCCCAAAGACTGGATACACAAAGATGGTTCACTCGTATTACTATGAATGCGGAAAGCGTAGTGTGGCCAACACAGCGAAGGAAGTCCAATGTTTCAGTCAGAATAGGCAATCATCAATCTTTATAGCCTGGCGGTTCTTTAGGGTAGAGGCTCTGTACAGATTGGCTGGTTGATTACGGTATTCCTAGTTACTACTGCATCCCTGCACTGTTAATGCCTAGAGAAAGGACATCACATCCCATCATACATCACATGGCTTTCCAGTGTCATCTTCTATTCTTCTTGCAGGTTTTGTCTCTGTTGTTTAGGTTTTTGTAGCCATGTCCTCTTTCATTCATTCATTCATTCATTTTCCTGTTGGCTTAGTCCCTTAATTAATCCGGGGTCGCCACAGCGGAATGAACCACCAACTTATCCAGCAAGTTTTTACGCAGCGGATGCCCTTCTAGCTGCAACCCATCTCTGGGAAACATCCACACACACACACACTCATACACTATGGACAATTTAGCCTACCCAATTCACCTGTACCGCATGTCTTTGGACTGTGGGGGAAACCGGAGCACCCGGAGGAAACCCACGCGAACGCAGGGAGAACATGCAAACTCCACACGGAAACGCCAACTTAGCTGAGGCTCGAACCAGCGACCTTCTTGCCGTGAGGCGACAGCACTACCTACTGCACCACTGCTTCACCCACCATGTCCTCTTGTTACCCTATAAACCACCATAATCAGGACTGGTGTTGTGAAATACTTGCCAATCTTTATGAATGCACTCGAGCAAACTGTAATGTTTAAATTCAATCAGAGCTCAAGCAACACAATGAATGGGACTGGTCACCTCAGATTTTGTTGCTGATTTGATGTTTAATCTAATTGTGAGTTCAGTGAGCTCGTTAGACAGGACTTGGTGTTAGATGACCTGTCCGGAGGGGTTGCAAATATAGCCACCCAGTGAACAGACTTCTCTTGAAAAGGACTTCAATTTCCCCTCTTTAAAGCACGGGACACCGAAAGCTGAGGCCAAAGAATTAGTGCAGACAATTATTAACTGTGTTGTTGCCTCACTTCTGCTGCATCTGGTCCTGTCTCCACCAAAAAGCTGCATGTGGACAAAACAACTGGACAGGAGATGACTGTAGGGGTCAGTAGTCTGTTTTCTTATTCCACAAACGGAAACCGGAACTTGTGATGCACACATATAAACCATAAACAAAGCAGCGTTTAGTATTATTTTCACAGCACTTGACACTGCCCAGGGGGATTCCTTCGTGCATATCATATGTCTGATAATTTAATAATCCATATTAGTTGCAAATATTTGAGAAAAAACAGCAGTGTTCCCTTCTGACTTAGAGTTGCTTAGTTTCGTCACTTCGGTTTTTGCTGAATAACCAATCAAAGGACTCTTCAGCTGATGGCTGACACCCATTCTACATGCTGATTTGGGCCAATTTGCTCCAATGTTAACCTAACAAGGGGCAACATGTTAAACACACCAAACAAACTAGCCAGACACACACACACACACACATAAGTGGCCTGACGCTGCCTAATTGCCAACCTTTAGTTTAGTGTATCTTGGCCTTAAGATTTACCCCCATCTTTGCCTTAGCCTCAACTGACTGTATTCACCACTGACCGCTCGAGTTTTGGTGATGACATCTACAATCAAGCACTAACTAGCTATACAAACCAACCAAATGCTAACCCCCTGCTGGGAAGAAATAACTTTAAATCCCCCCTCTTAACGTTTGCATCCATCCTTGCCTTAGCTTCATCTTACCTATATTCGCCACTGAATTACTACTGTTGAGCTGTAGTGATGACATCTAAGATCAGGCAATAACTACCGATACTAACCAGCCAATAGTTGACCACCTGCTGGGAAAAATGACTTTAAATCCCCCCTCTAAGGTTTGCAGTCATCCTTGCCTTAGATTCATCTGACCCAAACTCGCCATTGACTAACTGCTCTTGAGCAGTAGTGATGACATCTACCATCAGGCACTAACTACCTATACTAACCACCCAAATGTTGACCCTTGCTGGGGAGAAATGACTTTAAATTCTACCACTATGGTTTGCTCCCATCTTTGCCTTAGCTTGATCTGACCTGAATTCGACGCTGATTGATTGCTCTTGAGCTGTAGTGAAGACATACACCATCAGGCACTAACTACCTATACCAGGGGTGGCCAATCCTGTTCCTGCAGATCTACCTTCCTGCAGATTTCAGTTGCAACCCTTATCAAACACACCTGTCTGTAATTATCAAGTGGATTTCAGGTCCTAATTAATTGGTTCAGGTGGGTTTGATTAGGGTAGGAGCTAAACTGTACAGGAAGGTAGATCTCCAGGAACAGGATTGAGCACCCCTGACCTATACTAACCAGCCAAATCTTAACCCCCTGCTGGGAAGAGATGACATTAAATTGCCAATCTAAGGTTTGCAGCCATCCTTGCCTTATATTCACTTGACCTATATTCATTTTTGACTGATTGCTCTTGAGCTGTAGTCATGACATCTACCATCAGGCGCTAACTACCTATACTAACCAGCCAAATGTTGACCACCTGCTGGGGAGAAATGACTTTAAATCCCCTTCTATGGTTTGCTCTCATCCTTGCCTTAGCTTCACCTGACCTATGTTCGCCACTGACTGGTTGCCCTAAAGCTGTAGTCACGACATCTACCATCAGGCACTAACTACCTATACTAACCAGCCAAATCTTAACCCCCTACTGTGGAGAAATGACTTAAAATCCCCCCTCTAAGGTTTGCACCCATCCTTGCCTTAGCTTCATCTGACCTGTATTCACCACTGACTGATTGCTCTTGAGCTGTAGCGATGACATCTACCATCAGGCACTAACTACCTATACTAACCAGCCAAATGTTAACCCCCTGCTGGGGAGAAATGACATGAGCAATAAGCTTAGTTCTGATCCCTGTAAACAAAACTCTCTTTGCACCGGATGAGTTGCTAGCATGATTGCTATTAAAGACTTTCCCAGCCGAACACTTTGTCTTTTATTAATCCCCGCGCTTGCTTTGTAACCTTTAATTAAAGTTACAATGTCATTTTAAACCAACATCATCAGGGTATATTAGAGGCTGCAGCGTTCGGCCAGACTCTCGCAGCCCTCCCCGCGATCCCCTTTCCTTTCCTGCCAACTACTGCAGCGACAGATAATTACTGCACCTGATTTTAATGATACACACACAGGAGAGCGGCAGAGATGCGCGGTCCAAATGCCACCAGCTGTTCTGCAGTTGCATTGAATTAATTGGCTCCTGATGAGGAAGGGAACGGAAAAAAAAGGCTCTGACTTGCAAAGAAATGCAGACTACCATTATAATTAATATAGCTAATGAAGCAGGCGCTACTGAAATGGCACTTGGTAATTAATGCAGGGGTATTTGATTGTGTGCGTGGTTCAGATTCGAAGTGGAGCATCTGAATTCGACTACACGTGTATGCCGTTGGGCTGTAAATACCCTCGGCCCTGTGCAGGTAAGGTTGAATTCAGAAATCAAGAGTTGGGTATTTCTCTCTCTCCAGCTCTGCGTTCTGGCATCTGTAATTACTCCTAATGGTATTGAGCAGGAAAGGGGGTGATATATTATCATACACAGCGTTGCGTGCTCTTGAGACCTCTCTCCGCTCACCTCCTCTCGTATCTTCTCCGCTGCGAGCAGATGGGGCTTATGCAATGCCAAACGGAGGCATGGCCTGCCCTGTTTGCAGGGCAGCCTGGGTAATTTCCCCCCACCTGCTACCAGGGCAGCGCTGAGAGATCAAGGCCAGAAACATACTTCACTTAAGTACGCAATCACAAATGAAAATGCTTTGCCAAGCGGGATCTCGTCCGCCTGCTTTACACCTGCTCAACCCAAGCACAATGCGATTTGTATGTATTTCGGACGTAACTGACTGTAATGGAAAGCAGAAGACGGGAGCGTTCAGGTGGCCGAATGGCATCACACGAAACCTCAACTGACGTCTGCACTTTTTCACACTATTAAGACCTTATTTTGACAGGTGATGACCATCTGCTGCTTCTCCGCCATGGGATGAATGTGGCACAAACTGGCGTTGTTTACAAATCCGGCAGAGATGGAATGATGCTCTTCTCCGAGCCTCATTTGCACAGGTGACTAATATATGACCTCTCACGGCATCCGGTGACATCGGCAGCGTAAACAGGATTGAAGAATGGTTTCGATCATCTCCATACTCTCCCCTACCCCGCAACGACCGACCAGACGCCTGCAAATGAACCCGCTCTCTGACAACCCAATCTCAACCGCCAACCATCCGGCTCATAATATGCATGAGACCTGTCAGTCAAGCTGCTTAACAATGCCGGCGCGTAATGAACTGCACGGCTGCAGCGGCGCATCCCGGTTGTGAAACTGCGCTTCTGTCAGGCTCTCCGCTATAATACACTCATTTCGGAGGCAATCATTGTCAATACAAGTCAGCGCTGGGTTACAAAATGAGCCGAACGCAGACACGCACACACAAAGCCGACGATGCATTGGTCAAGATGTGAAATGGAAGCGCTGAAAGTTATGTTCAAAAAAGTGCTTACACACCAGCGGAGCGATGTAGGCAGCCGTTAAGTTTTAGTGTCTGCTGAAGCCTGTGGCAGACGAGCGCATGCAATCGCTCCCACAAACCGCTTTCTCCGTCCCGGTGACAACAGCTAATTGATATGAAGTGGCTGCATATGGCGGACGAGTCGCAGATCTGCACATTTCACAAGGTGTCATTAAAGCATAACGGCCAAAGACGCACGTGTAACAAAAGCAGCCCTCGCTTTCCAAATGCCTCTTTATCACTCATCTTAAAGAGGACAGCGCCACATACAGCGGGGATCATTTTGTTAGCGAACAGTGCTTTTGTGTGAGTCCTTGGCGTTCTGCTGTAATCATGGCATGAGATGAATCTGTGTTATTTCACACTCAGGACTGGTTCATTTTCCACTCTTCACATTTCCTCAAACACCCACAGAACACTCATTAGGTGTAACACTCATCTGTTATAGTCAACAACAATAAAATATGCAGAACCAAACAACAAAGAACATCCCATTAACTTTAAAAGCCATTAAGCGCAGTTGGCAGTCCAAAGATTTTAGCTCATTTGCAAAATGAATATGCAGTCAGTGAGATTAGATCTTATGTTTTATTACAGAGCTGTCCAAACCTGTTTCTCGATGACCACTGACCTTCAGACTTCAATTAAACACTCCTAAACCGGAGTACAACAAGGGCTGTTTCTCAACTCCAAGAACGCAGAGAACGGACTTGCATTCTTGTGGAGACCAGTCTTGCCAGGTCACCTCGGTAGAACAAACTCGGGAGAAATGAGATGGTGCGTTCTTCCTGATGGTCACATGACCTTCATGGAAAATTATTTCAACATTACAGCATTCATATGATTTATTTATTTGGTCCTTTTCAAAATATATGCTATGCATAAAGACTTTACAAATATATGTTGCACAATAAAAATAAAACAGATTTTAATAGGAATATCAGCAAACAAACCTTAATGTGTTTGTGCCTTTATTACGAGATTTATGGTGATGTTTACTTTCACCATTTCATTCAGGGAAACGCTTGAGGTAAATACGTTATCTCTAAACCTAAATAATAAATCTAAATAAAATGATGCACTTCCCACCTACAATCGCAATGACTTCTGGGACTACTAGAGCAAGTTCAGGGCTTAAGTCTGCATCGATGCGTCCTCGATACCAAGATCAAATCCGGGAACTTTCACCCGTCTACCGTTCTTGCCAGAGCTTAATTTGTGAATTGCAAGGTCCCGGAACAGATCGGGGTAACGGGTCCGGCATGTTACCCGAGGATGGGGAGGTGTCGCGAAAAAAAGTGGAGAGCGGGGGTGAGTGGGGTTGTTGCGGTAGATGGCGGAGAGATGTCGTGAACGAAAGTGAGGGGGGTGGGGGTGTCGCGAACAAAAGTGAAGAGGGTTGGGGAGTCACGGAAGAAAGTGAAAAGCGGACGGGGGAGATGGGCGGTTGAGGAGGGGAATAGGTAAAATAAGGTGGCGAATCAGATTTCAAAGGTGCCGAATCCGGTTCCGGCACAGTCCGAGTCACCCTGGTTCTTGCGGTCTTGAGATTTGGAAGTGAACTTTGGCAGTTGATGATTAGGTTACATGAGAACATGAGGACACAAGGTCGCTGAAGAACGCATACTGAGAAACAAACAAGATCTTCTGACTCACTAGAACACAGGTGTCAAATCCAGTTCCTGGAGGGCCACAGCTCTGCACAGTTTAGTTCCAACCCTAATTAAACAAACCTGATCAAACTAACTCCTTCAGTTATGTTTAAAACCTACAGGTAAGTGTGTTGAAGCAGAGTTGGAACTAAACTGTGCAGAGCTGCAGCCCTCCAGAAACTGGATTTTGACACCTGTGCACTAGAATCTTCCAGGGAGGTGTATTGGTTCTGAGCTTCCCAGCTTTAATGAACGTCATTTAGACTTGAAACCTGAGCAAACTTTAATGTCTCCTCATCAACTGAGTTTGTGATCTCATGAACAAAATCTAAAGAACAAGGTTAGCTTTTTTGAGAATCAATATTAAACCACCTAGGACAGAAATTTCCAAACCTGTCTACAGACCGACATCAAGAGTTACAGTAGACATTCTGGACCCACACATTTCAGGTCTCTATTATTAGTGCTAGCTGATGAGTTAAGTCAGATTTGATTGTAACACGGCCATAAATGAGGTTGGTGTCGTGATCTCTTTTCTTTCGACCGCCCTATGCGCATTAGCACAGGCAACCTGAAAATATGTTGATTTTGTTTGATTCGGACATTTAGAAACTAAACTTATGAGACAGTTGTTGCTGTTTAATTTTATTGGTGATTTCAAACATGTAATGTAATTGTAAGTTTGGCAAACAGTTTTAAAGAATTTGATGCTTCACCATTCAGAAAAAAATGCCCGAGAGGTGTTTCAAATATGGCTATGGAGTGAAATTACTTGTCTTAAAGGAACTTTGGTACAGTACAGTTTGGGTCACCCTGATTAGGCATCAATTTTATTCCCAACAGTACCCTTATCATTGGTGGATCTGGTAAAAGTAGTGATGGGTCCTTCTTGAACGAATCGCAGAAGCCAATCATTTGCGATTAGAGCCGTAAAAAGAATTGGTCCATTCAACTCTCGAGTCCTCTATCTGGTTTGAGTCATTCGTTCCTCACGGGCCAATCATATGCCTTTAGAGCCGGAAAAAGAATTGATCCGTTCATCTCTCGAGTCCTCGGGTTTGAGTCATTCTGTCACGTGATGAATGAACAACTCAAGAACCAGAAGACTTGAAAGGTGAACTAATCATTGCTCCTTTCGGCTCAGACTGTGTACTTCAGTTAAGATTACATATGACTGGCAGAGTAACGTAAATGAACCACTGACATTTGAAGACATGAAGAGGTGAGCTGAGCAAAGAGACAACAATACCTTCATAGACAAAAGAGCAGGTAAACATTGAATTATTATTTTCTCCTTCTTATAGTTTTGTATTTATGACTTATTTGTCGTGTGATTAACCTTTTGGGCTAGTTGTAGACGTGTTTGAAAGCAATTCGTAACATTTTAATAATATTTTGGCAAATCGAACCAAATGAACAAAATGACTAAAAAAAAAAGATTTGAACGATGAACGAGACTCAAAGATCTGAGTCAGTAAAATGATTCAAACTTCTCATCACTAGGTAAAAAAGCACAGTGTAAAGTGTGTCTTTTAGCATGCACCTAAAGCCTGTGGACATTACGGGTTTGTTTGTTTTAACTGATTCTCTGGGTCTATTCATTGAAGGATTGTTCAGATAGATGCAAATCAGTCTCATCCTAGTTTAAGAACCACTGTCAACGCTACCCTTATAATTGGTAGATGTGGTATAAGTGTCTAGACTGCAGCTCTGCACAAGAAGTTTGGCTAGAGGAGAAATGGTCGTGCCCAACTGAGCCTGGCTTCTCTTGAGGTTCTTATCCTTCACTTTTGTCAATTGGTGAAGTTTTGTTCCTTCCCACTGTCATCTCTGGTTTGGGACTTGTGGAGCTGCGTATCGATGGATTTGCTCTTCAGTGTTTGGACTTTCAGCAGTGAAAATAAAAACCACACTGAACTGAACTTCAACTATGAAAACTGGACTGACACAGTTTCAATCTACTAGAACTTCTGTGCTAAGCTGCTTTGACACGATCTCCACTGTAAAAGCGCTATAGAACTAAACACGAATTGAATAGTGTGAAGAGTATCTTCTGGCATGCAACTAAAGGCTCTGGACATTTCGAATGTGTGTGGTAATGTGAAATGTGCAGTGAAGTCTTACTCACGCTGGTATCCGGACTTCTTCTGCAGGAGCGTCACAGGACAGTCCTTATGAGCCAGTAAGAGCTGCTTGAGCTGAGCCACCTCATTACGCAGAAGAGTCACCTCGTTCTGGACAGACAGACAGCGAGAGGAGTCAGTTTGAGAAATCAACAGACAAAAACAGATCATTAGCTCTTCTTCGTTTGAGCCTTTCTCGGGGACACAATTATAGCTGCTTAATGGCAGAGTCCCACGAGAGCGCAGCACAGAGAGAGCTCTCTCCCCTCCGTCAGCCGAACACTGTCGCCATTCTGCTGAGATTTACTCTCGTCTGCCGCTACGACTCCCATGAGGCCGTGCTGTTCTGCATGCGCTAAAGACAGCCTGTTTAACAGCCAAGGTGACTTTAACAGGATTTACAGAGAGCCGAACGGGAGCGAAAAGAAGGGCACCGATTTTCTGTGGTCCTCAGAAACATGGCCGGCGATGTTTAATGCAGCCGTGTAGAAGCGTGCCAGTTTATTTCACTCCATCTGTTTAATGTTGGCACGATGAGAAGCAGATTTAAACACAGCTGCTCCAACACTGTGGCAGAAACTGCCGTCTTTCATTACGACCTCTCTCTCGTCTTCTCTTCTTGAAGTAGTGCACCCGAGACTGCAATATTCAGTCATTCGGTCTGGACGTCCACTTGGTCACAGTCGATTATTATTATTAGCTCCTTGAAGGCTCACTGCCGTATTGATATCTACAGAACAGTGTGAGTGCCGTCTTGCAGCTTTCATAAGTGTCAATTTAAAACTTTAGGGCAAAGTAAAGAACATGCAATCATTTGAAGCGAGTACAATATGACAATGAGTTCTCGAAACAGAAATATGGAGCGCATAATGATTCTTAAATTAGAAAAAGCTTCATTTTGAAATAAAAACACTAGACACATTGGAAAATGAACACACTGTTCACTCTGATTACAATGCACTCTAGTTTTTCCTCGGCATTTTCTGTCCCGCATTCTTAAATCTTAACACATTTACTTGAAAAGGTAGATAACGTAGGTTTTGTACTTTGAGAAATGGATTTAACTGAAGTGAGTTCACAATTAAATCTTAGAATTTAAATCTTTTTTATTTCCTGTTGTGGTCGACGTGTGTTTAACGTGCAAAGAAACATGGATAAGACTAATGCTGCGTTCACACCAGACGCGGAAAGCGCGTCAAGCGAGAGTGATTTACATGTTAAGTCAATGCAAACATGCGAACAGACTTCCTGCGGCGCGATATGCGCAATTGGCACGGCGCCAATGACATGAATTGCGCAAATGGTGCAGTGCTAATGGCCCGATACGCGCATATTGAGCGTTTTGCGCATTTGATGCGCTTAACGCAAGTTTCGCGTGAATCGCTCGAGTTCAAAAATCTGAACTTCAGCGGACATTCACGCAGCGTTAACCAATCAGGAGCTTGCTTTTGTGGGGGCGCTATTATGATGTATCGCCTGTTGTCGGTGTCCCAGGGGAAATCCTCCAGCCGACACCGGCAAAAAGTTCATCAAACTGGGCTGGGCTCAGTCAGACGCACCGCTGAAAGCCTCCGTCATCCAGGTTCAGATTCTGTAGGGGTTTATGAGCTCACAGAGCTGGATGCACCTCTGAAAAGATGAAGTGGACTCAGACACGGCCCTAAACGTATCGACGCTTGTTTTTCAGCCTTCATAAAGCACATAAGCACTGTTATTTTCTTCATAAAATCCATGTTAACCATTTAGCTACGAAGCTAGAGTCACCAGGCAGACAGAAGCCCTGCCCATCACGCGAATCCACATCTGTTCTGAAGTGAATTTGACACGCGAATGAAGCGGATTTGACATGCGAATGAAGCGGATTTGATGCGCGAATGAAACGGGGTTTGACGCGCGAATGAAGCGAGAAACCTAAAATGTTCACGCGGCTATTTACGTGCGAATATCGCGATTTATCCACGGGTTCCGCGTCTAGTGTAAAAGCAGCATAAGAAAGCATTTTTTGAAGGCAAGCTTCAGTATAAAACAATTAATGAGGCATCACCAGGCTCTCCAGAGTTTCATGCAATTTCGGGTGTTTCATTTTTAACTTTCGACTTCTGTTTTAATGGAATTTGATACCGCATGGCGAACGGAAAAAAAACTCAGCATTTCGTGACGCGCTGGTCCTTTCGTGGATCGCTGCTTACATGGTAGACTCGTAATAAGATTATTATCTTAATCATATTAAAATCGGAGTATTGGTGTCCATGCCGGATGAAGTCGCGAGCTGTCAGACAGTGCATTCTTCTGCCTTTCAGCATGCGCCCTCCAATGTTTTATTAAGTTTGACGCGTTTTCCCTTAAACGCAAGCGTATGCTTTGTGTTGTTGTGTCAGAATCCTTGTGAAATACAGCCATACTTTAGAATGTTAAGTTTAAGCAAATCTGATGAATGCGATTATGTGTGTTGAATCTGAAGGGAGTCACTCCTCTGCTGCCTTGTCCAGCGCGCCTCTCTCTCTCTGTGTGTGTGTGTGTGTGTGTGTGTGTGTGTGTGTGTGTGTGTGTGTGTGTGTGTGTGCGCTGCACTGTTTTAGCAACTGGCTGCATGTAAAGGAGGACAACTCAACTCAAATGTTTACATTAACACACTTATAATAACATGACTTGGAATGACAAAGACTAAGATTCTTCTTCTGTTTTATTTCATAGTTTTATGATTGATATGATCATTTATAAAAGCTCAATTGAGATTGTTGGAAATTTGACCTTAAATTATATAATAATTGCTGGTTAAATTTGTTCATTTTTGTCAGAGAATATATTTTGCATGCATACATCCACCCTTTAAAAGTTCTTTTATCAAAGATTTGTGGTTTTATCAAGTTCTATGATGATTGATCTGTATATTCTAAAAGCAGTGCAAATTAGATTATTGAAAAATCTGACTGAATAGTAATATTTAATTATTTTTAATATGTTAAAATTAGATTTTTTCTATCAGACAATCTTTTATATTTTCCACTGTAAAAATTATTACATTATTATTATTATTATTATATGGGAATATTTTATTGTTTTATGATGATTGATAAGTAAACATAAA
The DNA here is from genome assembly GCF_052040795.2 of Danio rerio. NCBI lineage: Eukaryota > Metazoa > Chordata > Actinopteri > Cypriniformes > Danionidae > Danio > Danio rerio. The sequence continues at coordinate 2,560,431 of NC_141029.1, read as the reverse complement.
TAGCACTGCAAATTAATTTGACTTGTAAATTTGACTTAATATTTATTAAAGAATTTGACATATGGCCATTCACTTAGTTTGCAAAATTTGATGTGACCCTCGGGTCTACAAAGTTTGCCCACCACTAGCTTAATCCCTTCCTTTTCAGATCTGTTTTAGATCTTGTCTTGAAGGGACCAAAATAAAACAGCTTTATTGTTCTGATTTGTGTCATTGTGTCAGATTGCACACTTAACATAGTAGGCTACCTAATATTGTAAATTTTAATAAATATAAAAAATGTAAAATAAATAAATATAATATAAATATAGTCTAAAAAAAATAAAATAAAAAAAAAAATATATATATATATATATATATATATATATATATATATATATATATATATATATATATATATATATATATATATAATTATATTTATTTATTTTATTATTTTAATTTTTATTGCAAAATTGTCCACCAAATTCTGGGAATTACCACCACAAAAGCAGTTATTTTTATGGAAAAAAAATAATTTAAAATATCGTGAAAAACTATGGGGTCTGATATGTTTTATTCATTATTAGTTGATGTTAGTGTTAGTAAATACATGAACTAATGAAACCTTATTGTAAAGTGAGAGCAATGTAACATGCTCCAGAAGCAATTCAGCATTTAATGACCTAGACATGACTCCAGTCCTCCCTCTCAATGCACTTCCACTAAAAAAACATCAACGTGACTGTATCAAATCTGACGAGTCTCGTTTGTCCCTGGTGCGGTTTTCAGAGAGTGTAGCGATCGGGCCATTAAAGTGTTTAATGTGTTCGCAGACCGGCTGCATCCATAAAGGCAGCACAGGGGGGATGTTTGGCTGGAGAGCTGGCGCGCGCCGGTCCGCAAACCCTGACACCTCGTTAAAAAGCCAGTTAAGGATGATGTTAACGTAATTGAGCATCATTAGAGCTCTACGCTCCGATCAGCTGGGCCAACGGGGCAGAGAGGGACAATTACAGCAGCCCATCAGCGCTGATAAATGCGCGCGTATTAAACACCTTCCCGCCGAACATTCTGTTACGCACCCAACACCCTTCTTCACTTCTCCATCTGCTTCGTGTTAGTTTATTCCTTGGCATAACCCACGGATGAATCGCCCTTCCCCCAACCCGTCGCCGCGCTTTGTTTAAACGGACAAAATAAAAAAGACAGCGCGCAAAATAAACAGTGGCACATCTCATTAAATTGTCTGGAACGTGCCGCGCTCGCCGTTATCAGCGGAGACAACGGTTACGTGAACTGTTTCGAACTTGTCAGTGGCGGATCCTAATTGCCTGCTACAAAACGGGGGTTGAGGAAGAGACGGCTTTCCCTGAGAGAGTTGCAGGGCAGCTCGCGAACGCTCCGACAGAACAGACGACACGCTTGTGTGCCGATGACATCTGGAGGAAACGTCTTTATTGACAGGGCCATATCGATGCCGGAGACGCCAACAATCACGCCGCGGCTGTCACGCAAACACACTTCTTAATTTACATTAATGACTTCATCACCGTCTTTGTCTGCCTCTCAGACGCACTCATAAGACAGTCTGACACGAGCATGTGTGTGTGCGTGTGTGTACCTGTAGCTGACAAGAATGATATCCTGATATTTATTCAACTTTTTGGTTATCATAATTAAACTAAATTATTCTAAGTGTGCTGCTGTATTGAATGGTATTGACTGCCATGGATTAAAAAAAACACCAGTAGGTGGCGACAAGCGCCTATCTTAATTAGCATTTCATTAAATTATTCAAGGTATTTGTTCAATACGGTCGATTCATTCAGAAAATAAGTGACTTGCCGAGTGTGTTTTTGTGCTGCTATATTGGCTGGTTTAGGCCAGTAGGTGGCGACAAGTGTCTGTCTTAATGCATTTATGTGTGTGTCTACCTGCAGCTGACAAAAATGATATCCTTATATTTATTCAACTGGGATTCTCATAATTAAACTATATTGTTTTGAGTGGGTAATCGATAAATATGACACCAAAACCACCAGTAGGTGGCGACAAGCGCCTGTCTTAATTAGCATTTAATTGAATTTTTCAAGTTATTTGTTCAAAACTTTTGATTCATTCAGAAAATAAGTGACTTGCTGAGTGTGTTTTTGTGCTGCTATATTGGCTGGTTTAGTCCAGTAGGTGGCGACAAGTGTCTGTCTTAATGCATTTATGTGTGTGTCTACCTGCAGCTGACAAAAGTGATATCCTGATATTTATTCAACTTTGTGATTCTCATAATTAAACTATATTGTTTTGATTGGGTAATCGATAAATATCACACTAAAACCACCAGTAGGTGGCGACAAGCGCCTGTCTAAATAAGCATTTCATTAAATCATTCAAGTTATTTGTTCAAATCGGTTGATTCATTAAGAAAATAAGTGACTTGCCGAGTGTGTTTTTGCTGTATTGGCTGGGTTAGGCCAGTAGGTGGCAACAAGTGTGTCTTAATGTGAGTGTGTACCTGTAGCTGACAAGAATGATATCCTGATATTTACTCAACTGTGATTCTCATAATTAAACTATATTGTTTTGAGTGGGTAATCGATAAATATGACACCAAAACCACCAGTAGGTGGCGACAAGCGCATGCCTGAATTAGTGTTTGATTAAATAATTTGAGTTATTTATTCAAAACAGCTGATTCATTCAGAAAAGACTTAATGAGTGTGTCTTTGTGTTGCTGTATTGGCTGGTTTAGGCCAGTAGGTGGCAACAAGTTTCTGTCTTAATGTGTGTGTGTACCTGTAGTTGTCCGTTCACAGAGCTTAAGTCTTCAGCTTTTTTCTCCAGACTCTGTACCCAGACTTTCCTCTTCTGCCTACAGCGGGATGCCGCAGCTCTGTTCCTTTCCAGAAACTTCCGTCTTTTCTCGTCTGGGTCCTCGCTGGTGGTTCTCCGCCGTCGGCCTCCTGTACTGGGTGTGTGCTGGGCTGGAGGAGCGGGAGACACCTGCACACCACCACAAACACACAAACAGATTAATTCCTAATGGACTCTTTTCACATTTCCGGGTTTCTCAGTAATAGCAGTCGAAAGTTGTGTGGCAACAGTGTGTGAATATAACCGGCATCTAATGGTAAAAAATTATATCATAAATAAAATTAGTCTGCAGAAACACATTGATTGACATTCTCACTTTGTATGAGTCATCAGAGGGGAAAATCGCATACTTGTGCACTATTCTACGCCATTTTGTAGTATAAATAGTGTAAGTAGTGCAATCACACTGAAAACTCTAACAATAAGAGCACTTTAATTACCCGGATGATGCACTCATTCAGCTGGTAAAATCAAGTGTGTAATGATCGACACTTCACGCACTCAACAGTCGCAGCTTTGCTCACGTAACGGAAGGGGCGGAGCTATCAGGTGCACATGTTGAATAACTTTATTTATTTTAGATGGTGAAAGCAAAATTCTCCTACAAAAGGTGATTATAGCGCCTCCCGATGGTGAATGCGGTTATACTCATGGCAGGTAATATTTGATAGTTGGGTAATTTATTTCACAGATTTGGCAACCGTCAAACATCATCAGGGAAACAGGTTTGAAATTCCTCTTAGTAAAAAACATAAGTGTGCCATTTGGGACGACACTACATAGATACTATACGGTTGAGTGTGTAAGTGCTCAAGTACAAAGTGCGTAGTGTATAGTGTGCCATTTGGGACGCAGCTCTCGTCTTGTTTTTGAATCTGCCACTATGCTGACACACAGGTGTTTGTAGCCCTGCCCTCTTTTGAAAAGAGCACAATCTTATTTGAATTTAAAGCGACAGTCATCCAAAAATCAGATTTAAAGATATTTGAAGAGTTCTAGAACATTATTTGTGGGGTATCTTGAGCTGAAACTCACTCTAGGGATAGCAGAGACTAATTTTACATCTTGTAAAATGGGGTATATATAAACATGTATCATAAAATAGTTCCCATTTATGATATATAATTCAAAGAATAAGATTATAAATGTACACATAACATCAGCATAATAATGTAACATAACATAAGCAATAAATACTTAATTTTGACTAGCTTTTTTTACTTGTCTTTGTAGATATTTGATCAAGAAACATGACAACACTCTATGGCAGGGATGGGCAAACTTGATCCTCGAGGGCCGCTGTCCCTGCAGAGTTTTGTTCCAACACTAGTCAAACACACCTGAACAAACTAATCAGTGTCTTCAAGATCACTTGAACTCTATAGGGAGGTCTGTTTGAATAGGGTTGGAGCTAAACTGTGCAAGACACCGGCCCTCCAGGACCGAGATTGCCCACCCCTGCTCTATGGTATGAAAATAATTTCTGCAGTCTACATACGGGTATTTCAGTAGTAGATGTTGCAGGCTGCTGCAGTGATTTTGGGCGTTGCTCTTCAGCTGGAGGCGGGGCTGGAGGAGGAGTTTCACTGGCGGAGCTGCTTTGGATGTCTATTGCGTCGCCATTGGTTACCTGAGGGATCTGCTGACTGAGCGCTGCCTTCAGCTTCTGCAGGTCAGAGACACAAAACATAGCGTTTTAGACACCCTCACACAAATATCAACACGTCAAGAGAACAATGCTAATTCATACTAGGAACATGTTGACAACATGCTACCAACTAGTGTTGTCAAAAGTATTGAGTTTGGTGCCAATTGGCACTAAAATCAGCACTGAAATCGGCACTAAAGTCCATTTCCTGCTAACAATTGAGCACTGTTCAACAGAAAGGACTGTGATTGGCTGTGAAGGTCATCAGTTCACTATAGCAGTTCAACAAGATACTTTCTCCAGGAGAATAGAAACTGTTACAACTAAAAGAAATAAGAATTTCTCCAGAGGAAAATAATATTACAAGAAACACTATAAAAATGTTCTAGTTCTGTTTAAATTGAACTAGCATTAGTATGAATTAGCATGTTGTTAACATGTCTTTATTGTAAATTCGCATGCTGCTAGAAAAGACTTTTGGCACTTGTTAGTAGATTTGTAATATAAATTTGCATGTTTTTAGCATGTTTCTAGTATAAATTAGCATGTTGCTACTTGCTAGCATGATTTTATTATCTTGCTAACATTCTAATAATTGCTAATATTCATATAAATTATAATGTTCAATGTTCAAAACTGCTAAAACTAAAAGAAATAGGAATAAAATATAGGATTTACTGTAAAAAAAACCTTGCTCTCTTAAACCCCACACAATATTTAAAAATAATGTTAAATTGAGTTAGTTTTAGTATGAATTAGCATGCTGCTAGCATGTTGTTAACATGTTTCTATTGTAAATTATCATGTTGCAAGAAAGATTTTAGCATATTGTTAGTATGTTTCTAGTAGGAATTAGCATGTTTTTAGCATGTGGTTAGCATGTTTCTAGTATAAATAGCATGTTGCTAGCATGGTTTTATTTTCCTGGTAATA
>NC_141029.1:2535000-2547500 GCF_052040795.2 Danio rerio | reverse complement strand
ACACTCGCGCACACAAAACACACAAATTTGCATACAGATGCGCACATGCACAAACGAACAATCACACACACAAAAACTCTCACACACACTCTCATATACAGATGCACACAAATAGACAGACACCTACACAAAACACACAGACACACACATTCATACACACAAACAGACACACTTACACAAATGCAAACACACAAGCACAAACAGATGCACACACACACACACACACACACACACACAATCAGACAGACAGACACACACACACACACACACGCACAAACATACACAAATGTGCAAACACAGAGACAAACAGACACACATACCACACACACTTACAAAAAGACACACACACACACACAAATGCGCTCACAGAGATAAACAGACACACACACAAAGACACAAACACACACTTAAACAAAAAGATAAACAAACACACACACACACAGACACACACATACAACCATAAACAAATCGACACACACACAATCAGACAAACACACAGACACAAACAACAAACACAGCTCACGCACACAAACAGATGCAGGAATACACACACACTTTCACAAAGTTGTGCGCACTTAGCCACACACACATTCACACACAATCAGACAAACACATGCAAACAAACACACACACACTTTCATACCACACAGTCAGACAAACACACACACACAATCAGAAAGACACACACACGCAAATAAACAGAGACAGAAAGACACACACACCACACACAGACACAAACACAAACAAAGACACAAACACACACTCAAACAAACAAAGACACAGACACACATACACACACACACATAAACAAACAGACACACACCACACACAATCAGATAAACAAGCACATGCACACACACACACACACACACGCACACACACACAAAAATTGACACACACAAACACACACACACATTTTCATAGATTCTACAAGAGCTTCACTAACGTCCATATGCCCCTTTACTTTCCATTTGCATTGTTGAGTAGAAACCCAGATACTCTGGTGTTACGCTCCTCATCGAAGCATCATAGAGAGACTGCTGCAATCGCTAATCATAGATGTAAGAGTGATATGCGGAGAGACGCACACTCACAGGAATGGCAGTGGGTATGTGCACGCTGGAGCTGGCGATGGTGGCTGGAATGGCGACCGGCATGGTCTGACCGTTCGGTAGCTGAAGCAGAACCGGAAAGGTGCCGGACACGGGACTGAAGACAGAGAAACAAACAGCAGAGTTAGCAGAAAGACATTCAATACACAAACACACATACACATTAACAAACCACATATACAAGCAGCACCGTAATTTAAAGTCAACATGAACACCAGATTAGCATTTTAGCTCAAACATGCAGCATTTTTAAGTAGATATTAAATAATGAGGGAAAATAATTACAGATTTGAACTCTTTGCGCTCTATTTTAATGATCTAGGTGCAAAGTCTAAAGCTCATGGCACAAACGCATTAAGGGTGTGTCCGAATCCACTTTTACTATTGTAAGGATGGTAAATAAGGTCTGCACCCAGGCGGATGGTCTTAACAGGTGCTTATTCTTCTAATGAGTTCTGGGTGTGTTTTGAGCATAACGTGCATTAAACCAATCTGAGTCTCATCTTTAATCCCCTTTAAGAGTCAGCTGTGTCGCTCCATGGCGCATTTGCTATTTACATGGCAGACCTTATAAGTGTAAAAACTGAACGCTTCACTGGCGAGAAAATAGTTAAACAGAGCATCTGCAGCACGAGAATAAAGAACAAGCCTCCTCCATTCAGTCTCTATACTTTCTCTTTACTTTTACTCTTTACTTTATTTCTTAACTTTGTTGGAGTAAGGAAACTGTGGAAACTCACTCCACTGAAGACATCCATTAGCCCACATATTTAATGTTGTTTGTTAAGCGCAGAGATTTGTTTCAAAACTATTTCGTCACCTTGGAATTATAAGGTTCTATCTGCGTCAAATTAAAGAAGAGCTGTATTTTAAAAAAGCTCATTTTTGTGTTCATGTTGACTTTAAGTGACAAGAATTGAACATAAAACAAAGCAACATATTTCTCTTCAACTGATGTGCGAAACCAAATCAAAATAAAACGCTCTAATGATCAAGCACTTAATGATAATGTGATGATGTGAAAGTAAAGACACGTAAATCACAAGCAACTTAAACCAAATTATAAACTCTCCAAATGAATGGCAAACGAAAACCAAACACCAAATGAGGCGTCTAAAGGAGAAAACGATGCCAGACTAAGGTCATGTCCGCACGTACATGGGTATTTTTTTAGACAAGAGTTTTTGCAGCTTTAATTTTTGTCCCCATGAAAACGGCAAAAACGCACTGCGATGCATGTTAAATTCATGCCAAACCAATAGGTGGAGATAATGACACTTTTATAAAGGGTTCACACCAAACGGGGAATTAACTATTTGCCCTAGTAAACTGCATACAAGTCGATGCAAACATGGGAATTGCAAGATGTCCTGGCTGCAGTCTGTAGCACGATGACTGGATCAGGTGCAATATGTTGTTGATGTTGTAACAACCATGCTTCTGTGAGTGTTGGGTTTACGGTTGGGGTGGGTGTAGATGTTAAAAACTGTGGGGTTTGGGTTTAGGGTTGGGGGTGGGTGCAGACGGTAATAACTTTGAGGGTTGGGGTAGGTGTAGATGTTAAGAACTTTGGGATTTGGGTTTAGGGTTGGGGGTGGGTGTAGACATTAATAACTGTGAGGGTTGGGGTAGGTGTAGTTATTAATAACTGTGAGGGTTGGGTTTAGGGTTGGGGTAGATGTAGACGTCACTTACTGTGAGGGTTGGGGTACGTAGGTGTAGATTTTAATAACTGTGAGGCTTGGGTTTAGTGTTGAGGTAGGTGTAGTAATTAACTGAGAATTGGGTTTAGAATTGGCCTAAGTGTAGACGTTAATAACTGTAAGGATTGGGTTTAGGGTTGGGGAAGGTGTACATATTAATAACTGTGAGGGTTGTGTTCAGGGTTGGGGTAAGTGTGGACATTAATAACTATGAGGTTGGGTTTAGGGTTGGGATAGGTTTAGATGTTAATAATTGTGAGGATTTGGTTTAGAGTTTGGTTAGATACAGACATTAGTAACTGTGAAGGTTGGGTTTAGAGTTGGGTTAGGTGTAAAGGTTAATAAATGTGAGGATTAGGTTTAGATTGAGGTAGGTGTAGATGTTAATAACAGGGTTGAGTTTAGGGTTGGTGTAGACGTTAATAACTGTGAGGGTTGGTGTAGGTGTAGACGTTAGTAACTGTGATGGTTAGGTTTAGGGTTGGTGTAGACCAGGGGTGGCCAATCCTGTTCCTGGAGATCTACCTTCCTGCAGATTTCAGTTGCAACCCTTATCAAACACACCTGTCTGTAATTATCAAGTGGATTTCAGGTCCTAATTAATTGGTTCAGGTGGGTTTGATCAGGGTAGGAGCTAAACTATACAGGAAGGTAGATCTCCAGAAACAGGATTGAGCACCCCTGGTGTAGACGTTAGTAACTGTGAGGGTTGGTGTAGGTGTAGACGTTAAAAACTGTGAGGGTTGGTGTAGGTGTAGACGTTAATAACTGTGAGGATTGGGTTTAGGGTTGGGGTAAGTGTAGTAGTTAATAACTGATGGTTGGGTTTAGTGTTGGGATAGGTGTTGACTGTTTTAACTGTGAGGGCCAGGTTTAAGGTTGGGGAGGTTTAGATGTTAATAACTGTGAGGGTTGGGTTTAAGGTTGGGGTAGGTGTAAATGCTAATATGACAATGTAATTGGTAATTTAATACTTCATATAAATACTTCTCGTAATAACCTAACCCTAATTCCAGTAAAAACTTCTCACGCATACTGTATATGTCCACTACATATTGGACCTGATTAAGAATGTCATTGTGCAACAGGCTGCAGTGAGAACACACTCAGAATTCAGAAATTGCCTCATTGTCTTCAATGTTTGGTGTGAAACTGGCCATGTTGGCCAATCAGAAAAGCGAAAACCGAGTGCACACTGACGTCATGAGGCGAAAACTCTGGTTGTAGTGTTCACACGACAACACTGTACCCAGAGTTTCTGAAAAGTTTCCTCGTTCTTGCTGGGGTTTTCAGAAAGTTTCAGTTTCAGTCATTGATACTTCGTTTTCATGTGGACAAACAGTGAAACAATGTAGAAAAAAAACTGTTGATTTGAAAATACCCGTGTACGTGTGGACAGGGCCTAAGAGACAAGCAGAATAAGTAACACGTTTGGAAGTTACTTACACTATGGGTCTACTAGAGGACGGGACCTGGGTTATAACAGAGCTAGATGTTGGTGACGGGAGAGCTTGCTGAATAACAACACCAGCCTCAGAGTTGGCCAGAAGCACATTGGGGACTTGAAGGGATGGAGGGCGGACTATAGTGGACGGAGGCAGAGAGGACGGCTGCAAAGAAACCTCCTGAAAACACCACACGAGAGCCAAGCTGCATCAACACAACTACACCGATCTTACACTGGCTACGTTTGCATGGACATCAGTGGTCAAGCTCAGGTTGAGCTTTAACATCATTCCGCTATGTGTATGGAATAAAATTGTCTCTCGCAGGACCACATGAACAAACACAATCATTAAACATGAACACATCACTGGACGTAAGAGCTATTTTAAACCTATAAATAACTAACATATTTAAGCGGCAATCTTACTATACCAACTACTAACTATACATATACTACAAATACTAAACAATACACATAACCTAAGACAGTCTACACAAGTCAGAACAATATTGTGCAAGATATAGAGGTATTTAGTAGTGCAACATAATTTTTGAAGCATTCATAAGTAATTGCTTTCCTTATTGATATAAAGTGTTTGGTGCATATGGAGAGGATAATTATTAACTGCAAGATAATAGTATGATTAAGGTGTTAAACCCTCCTGTTGTCTTTTGTTGAGTCAAAAATGACCCAGGCACCATTATAACGGCAGAAAAACAAACCATTTTTCTATTTACATCTTTAATGTGCTTCTGAAAAAAAGTCACCTACATCTTCAATGGCCTGAGGTTGAGTATATTAAATGTATATAATGTATATATAATACAAATTTAAATTTTTTAGGTGAACTTTACCTTTAAAGATTTTAAAAGTTAAAATTTGGGATAAGATTTTAAGAATAAAAGGCAGGGAACCACAAAATTAGGTCACCACAATTTGCTGTGTCTCAAGGCCCCGATATACTCGACGAAATAGTTGGGGTAAACAAAAAAAAGTTAGGGCACTAACTTCAGAAGTTAGGTTGGCCAACCCTGCCCTAAGGTCTACACTATATGACTTCCTTAGGGCCAGGACACACCAAGTGGCTAGTTGTTTTGGTGTTTTCCACTCGTCAGCTTAAGGCTGATTTATACTTCTGCTTCAATCGCATGCATATGGTCACGCACAGCCTTTGCAGTCCTTTCCGTGGTTGATACGACGCTGACGCGCACCTCTCAAAAAAATTAACTACATGTCGTAACAGTGCATAGCGCAAGCTCTGTGATTGGTCGGCTTGGTAACGGTGACAAGTGTGGGTGGGACATAGAGCACTGAGCCCGAGTGTTTACAAATATCGAGTCCTGTGAAGGTTCTGCAGATGGAAACTTGTTTTGTGTTAACCTTATAATTAAAGTCGCTGCATGTCCACTGGTTCCCGAATCTGAATTAACGAGCTTTAGCTACTTGTATATTAAGGTAGCGTTCAGAAAAAACAAAACACCTGCAAAGAAACTTGACACAGAGGGACATAAAAACCTACTGCCAGCTAGCGTTTCGGAAGGCATGCACCGTGGGTCATACCGATCACTCAACGCAGAAGTATAAACCAGTCTTTAACATCGGAGCTCACTGGCCAGTACAGCATGTTGAATCAGTGTCGGCCATCAGCTAAAGAGAGAGATCTGATTGGATATTCAGCAATGAATCAGAGCGTGAGTGTGACATAGTGAAGTGACGTAGCAAGTAAACCACTCCAGCCAAGAAGAGACACAAAGAAGCCGGCTGTAATTTTGCTACATTTCTCAAATATTTGCAAACAATATGGATTATTAGATTATTTGTTGACGCTGGAAGTTCAGTTTCCCTTTGTGGAACAAAAAAATAGATTCTGCCCCCGACGATGTGGAAAGACACATTCTCTTTACATCTGTTTGGTGGGTTCATGCACATCTTGTTGGTCCAGATGCAATCCAACACAACGCAACACAGTTGGATTTCATTGGTGCTAGTTGTTTGGTGTCGACTTAGTGTGTCCTGGCCTTATTAGTGCAGACTCTGAAAAAGTCCACAAGTCTGAAGTGTGCCATTTGGAATAAGGTTTAGTTTACAACAGGGGTGTCCAAACTCGGTCCTGGAGGGCCGGTGTCCTGCAGATTTTAGCTCCAACTTGCCTCAACACACCTGCACGGATGTTTCTAGAAAGCCTAGTAAGAGTTTGATTAGCTAGCTCAGGTGTGTCTGATTGGGGTTGGAACTAAACTTTGCAGGACACCGGCCCTCCAGGACACCCCTGGTTTACAACCACTAGCTAATATGGAGATCCTAAAATGAATCCCAGCATTACTGCAAGTATTTCGGCAGTTGTCTGTGTCTCACCTTGTCATCAGTGGTAGTCGACTCTGGGTGGGGAAGAGGACTGTCTCGGTGCGACTCCATGGGTGTTTGCTCCTCTACTTTGTTTCGAACAACTGGAGTTGCAAGAGGAGACAAGTCCAGCGGCAACTGCAAAACACATATACACATACACAAGAGAAGGAACATGTCAAGGAGGAGTAAATGTTGGCAGATTTTTCAGTTTTGGGTAAACTATCCCTTTAATCCACTGTGTTCTGTGCTGAACTTCTGTGTTGTTTGAATGTTTTATTAAGAACGTACAAATAATGCTTGATAATACTCCCTTTTCTCACAATAATAAATAATAATAATAATTATATATATATATATATATATATATATATATATATATATATATATATATATATATATATATATATATATATATATATATATATATATATATAGTATTGCAATATTTTCAGAGACAACATTACATCCCATTATATGACCCAATATACAGTTAGGTCCATAAATATTTGGACATACACACAATTCTAACATTTTTCTGGCTCTATACACTAACACAAGGGATTTGAAATGAAGCAAACAAGATGTGCTTTAACTGCAGACTGTCAGCTTTAATTTGAGTATTGAAATTGGTATTTCAATCCAAAACTTGTATTTTTATCCAAATCAGGTGAACGCTGTAGGAATTACAACAGTTTGCATATGTGCCTCCCACTTGTTAAGGGACCAAAAATAATTAGACAATTGGCCTCTAAGCTGTTCCATGGCCAGGTGTGTGTTATTCCCTGATTATCCCAATTACAAAGAGCACATAAAAGGTCCAGAGTTCATGTCAATACATCTAAAGAAAAATAAATAAATAAATAAATAAATATGTATGTAGTGCTTGACAAGTGCTTGACAATCCCATTTATTTGGAATGACATAAACTGAATATACAGTTAAAACCAGGGAAAACTATAATTTAGTTAAAAGATGTTGCCAAAGTTTTCCTTTTGGAAGATAATTTGAAGTTGGAAAAAGATAATAAATTGCAAAATTTTGCAGAATATAGTTTACAACAATATTTCATAGTGACAAGTACTATGATATTATCATATTGCAGAGACAGTTTATTAAATATTCATTCATTCATTCATTTTCTTTTCGGCTTAGTCCCTTTATTAATCTGGGGTCGCCACTGCGGAATGAACCGCCAACTTATCCAGCATACGTTTTACACAGCGGATGCCCTTCCAGCTGCAACCCATCACTGGGAAACATCCATACACACTCATTCACACGCATACACATACAATTTTAGCTTCCCCAATTCACCTGTACCACATGTTTTTAGACTTGTTGGGGAAATCGGAGCTCCAGGAGGAAATCCACGCAAACGCAGGGAGAACATGCAAACTCCACACAGAAACGCCAACTGACCCAGCCGGGGCTCAAACCAGTGACCTTCTTGCTATGAGGAGATTGTGCTACCCACTGCGCCGCCGTGCTGCCTAAACAGTCATTTTGAAGTGACAACATTTATGTATATTTTTTTTCAATTAAACCAATGTCTTAATGAGCTCAGAGACTCTTCGAAAAACATTACTAATCTTACTGACCCCCAATCGGTGAATGCAAGCGCATCTGCTAAACCATTGCACGAACTGCAGAATAAATTGGCGTGTTTACCTTTTTAATGTCCTCCTCCGTGGCCTTTTTAAAGTCATGCTCAAATGGGCTGGTGAGCTCGTTAAACAGGCCCACCTCTTCGCAGTTCTTCAAGAAGCGGGTCGGTGTCGGCGTCTGGTCTGCAATAGAAGCCCATAAAGCTGTAAATACATGAATAATGAAAGCTTGGTTTGATTTTCTCCGGGTGCTCTCAGACTCACCAGCAATGATGACGCTGTCGCTGCGCGCCGGTCCGAACCTCAGGGTCATCTCATGCTTGTGTTTATGCACCGCCAGGTGGTCTTCATTTGTGAATCGCTGTCGCAGACAAAAACTGAGATTAAAACTACTGGTCGAAAACATTATGGTTAACTGAAATATCATTAAAAAAAATTCCCTTTTACTGAAAAACTGAAATGAAATAATAACTGGCAAAAATAATATAGTACTGTGCAAAAATCCTAAGCACGATAGCAGCTTTGTTGGCCTAAGACAGTGGTGTCCAAACTCGGTCCTGGAGGGCCGGTGTCCTGGAGAGTTTAGCTCCAACCCTAATCAAACACACCTGAACAAGCTAATCAAGCTCCTAGTAGATATACTAGAACTGTGTCTGCGTCCGAAACCGCATACTTCCATACTATATAGTACGCTAAAATCAGTATGCGAGCCGAGTAGTATGTCCGAATTCATAGAATTCGAAAATCAGTATGCGAGAAGTACTCGGATGACTTACTACTTCCGGCGAGATTCTGAAGTGTGTATCCCATGCACGCTACGCTATTTCATAATGCCCCGTGAGAGAATTCATGAATGGAAGTGAGGCGACGCAACTGACGTGAGTAGGTCACATGACCATGACTAAATGGCGGATGTAGTACGTCCGGATTCCATTCATACTTTTCACATTCATACTGTATAGAATGAACTTTTCTAACGGCCGAGTAGTACGTTTAAATTCAAATGCAGTACCTACTGAGTAGTAGGCGGTTTCGGACGCAGCCAGAGATGTCCAAACTCGGTCCTGGAGGGCCGGTGTCCTGCTGAGTTTAGCTCCAACTTGCTTCAACACACCTGCCAGAAAGTTTCTAATATGTCTAGTAAGAGCTTGATTAGCTGCTTCAGGTGTGTTTGATTAGGGTTGGAACTAAATTCTCTAGGACACCGGCCCTCCAGGACCGAGTTTGGACACCCCTGGCCTATGACTTTTGCACAATATAATTATTAAGTCTCTTTATTCGAAACAAAGAATATATGAAATATGTACAAAAAAACAACAACAACAACAACTCAACATTTCCTCTGTAAGCTAAAGTCTGTTTAATGTGGCTTCTCTTGGCTGTTGTTCTTATTGTCCTGACATTTTCTGAACTAATGTGCTGTGTAATAATAATATCAGGCTTCTTTCAGCACTTTCCAGAGTTCTTCTTTGGGTTTAAAGCATCATATCTTTCTTTTTCTGTCCAGATCAGGGGTCACCAACCTTTTGGAAACTGAGAGCTACTTCTTGGGTATCGTTTAATGTGAAGGGCTACCAGTTTGATACACACTTCCTAATAACAAATTTGCTCAATTTACTTTTAATTATATGTTATTATTAATTAATGATATTCATCTATGTGAAGACACTGATCATGTTAATGATTTCTCAATAGTTGTCAACAATGATTGGAAACAGATAAATATCAACCAATGCAAGTGTGATTTAAAAAGAATAGCTACAGAAAAAATTAGATGCAGCTTACTGGTTTGTGTTGCTATGGTAAGCTAATTTTATAACAGGTCCACTCATGTGATCCTCGCGGGCTACCTGGTGTCAGCGGGCACCATGTTGGTGATCGCTGGTCCAGATGATCCGATACAGACTCTATAATATTCAGGTCTGGACACTGTGGAGGCCATTTCATGACTGCCTGCGTTTCGGTCTCCAAACAGCATTTCACTGCAATTAGCGACTAATTATCATGCTGAAAATAAAAACTAATTAAGTAAATAATAAACAAACAATTTAATAAATTAATAAATATAAATTTTCAGAATTACAAGGCACTCATAGTAGAAAGAAAACCTGTGGCAGTTTAGAAAAACATCTGTAGACGCACTTTTATAAACAAACAAATTTATTAATTTATTAATTTTCTTTTCGGCTTAGTCCTTTTATTAATCAGGGGTTTCCACAGCGGAATGAACCGCCAACTTATCCAGCATTTGTTTAAAACAGCGGATGCCCTTCCATATGCAACCCATCACCGGGAAACACCCATATACAGTCATTCATACACGCATTCATACACTAAAGACAATTTAGCTTACCCGATTCACCTATAGCACATATGTTTGCCAACACAGGGAGAACATGCAAACTCCACACAGAAACGCCAACTGACCCAGCTGAGGCTTGAACCAGTGACCTACTTGCTGTGAGGCCGCAGCAATACCCACTGTGCCACCGCGCTGGCCAAATAAACACATTCCTTAATTTTCTAAATATTTTATAACCACTTCCTAACATGTTTAACTACACACATGATCTTTGATATGAGGAAGTTTGTCTGATTTCTTTATCATTTCTACTTTTATTCATTTAAGTTGAATTTGTGTAGTTTTGGGTTCAGTGTCTGTTAAAACTACGTATTATTTTATTTTATGACTTTTAAGAGGTTTGAACAAGAGTTCATCTTAATGCTAAACTTTGCTCTGGTTGACGCTGTTCTGATGATGACGTGTTCTGTTCAACATGAATAACAAAATAGCAATCTGATCACA
Source organism: Danio rerio (assembly GCF_052040795.2). Lineage (NCBI taxonomy): Eukaryota > Metazoa > Chordata > Actinopteri > Cypriniformes > Danionidae > Danio > Danio rerio. The sequence continues at coordinate 2,536,482 of NC_141029.1, read as the reverse complement.
AAATAAAAATTAAAACTCCATTAATTAAACAAACTGAAATGTATAGCATATTTCAAAATAAAAAACAATTAAAAATTGCAAAACTAACAAACTTGGTGCAAACCGCCCCAAACAGAAATGTGACCCTGCAGCTTTAAATGTGTGTTAGAGCTTTAAGAGAGATCACATGCCTGTCCGCAGCCAGGAGCAGTGCAGAGGAACGGTTTATCATCACTCATATTCACAGCTTCAGTCTGCCACCTGAGAACATGAGGAGAAAAGTCAAACAAATTAGTCAGTTTTTATTCAAGAATGTTTAAACATTGACATTTTTCCCACAATTCTGGTGTTCCCAAAAGTCACCTTAGTTGGTTAAAAACTTTGATAGTGTTGAACAGAAGATAAAATAATTATATTGTATTCCTAAATTGTATCCTAAAAAACTCCAATAGCGATTAAAAAAAATACATGACATAATTTTTATTAGTTTAATTATTAGAATTTTTTTACATTTCCATTGTTCCCAGAAGTCAACATAGTTGCGTAAATTTTTATAGAGGTGAACAGAAGTTTAAATAATTATATTTCTTTGTATTGCTAAATGCTCTAATAGCAACAAAAAAAAGACAATTTTTAGCAACTTAAAAATGCCCTTTTTTCACATTTTCAAAAGTTAACATAGTTGCACAAACTTCGATAGTGGAGAACGGAAGTAACAATATTAAATTGGTATTCCTAAAAACTTTAATAGCAATGAAAAAATACACAATACAATTTTTATCAATTTAATAATTGACTTTTTTTCACATTTCCGGGATTAGAAGCCAACGTAGTTGCGTAAACTTCAATAGCGATAAATGGAAGATAAAGTTATTGAGTACATATTATATTATTCAGTATTCCTAAATACTCTAATAGCAATTTAAAAAATACATGATAGATTTTTTTGCATTTTAAAATTTTATTACTTTACTTCTGTTGCTATAAGAGTATTTAGGAATACAAAATAAATACTCAAACTTCCGTTCACCACTTTCGCTATTACATTGATTTCTGGGAACACTGGAAATGTAAAGAAAAAAATTAATTGATAAAAGCTTTTGGAGCATTTAGGAACACAGAATTGTTATTATTATTATTATTATTATTATTATTATAACTTTCATTCACCATTATCAGATTATGCGCAACTACGTTGACTTCTGGAATGTGTGATTAAAACAACAACTTTACCTCTATTAAATCAAAGACTAAACTAATGGATAATGATTGAGGGTTCATCTGATTAGATTCATAGATTACATTAGTAAATTATAAACCTAGCACTCTCAACATCCACAACCATGAGCAACAATTTATTATTCTGCATTATTGTTAATAACAGCTGAATGATGTGTTTGTCTGGGTTTCACACGGACTGAAGTATAATTTATAAAACAAAAATATCTGTACATGTTATTTACGTATCTGACATTTGTATGTAAGTGTCCATTAAACCATTCA
>NC_141029.1:2507500-2530000 GCF_052040795.2 Danio rerio | reverse complement strand
ATAATTAAAATGATTAAAAACAGATAAAAACAATTTAAAATGTGTTAAAATAGGTTATAAAAGAATGAAAAAGAAAACGAAAAAACATAATAGTGCAATCTGTCGGACGCAGCACAGTGCTCATTCAGTAAAGGCACAGCTAAACAGATGTGTTTTCAGTCTTGATTTGAATGTGCCTAATGTTGGAGCACATCTGATCATTTCTGGAAGCTGATACCAGCAGCGAGGGGCGTAGTGGCTGAAGGCAGATTCACCCTGCTTTGACTGAGCTCTTGGAATTTCTAATTTATATGATCCTAAAGATCTGAGTGATCTGTTGGGTTTGTATTCAGTGAGCAAATCTGTGATGTATTGAGGTCCTAGGCCATTTAGTGATTTATAGACCAGTAATAATACTTTAAAATCTATTCTGAATGTAACTGGGAGCCAGTGTAAAGACCTGAGGACAGGTGTGATGTGCTCTGATTTCCTGCTTCTGGTCAGAATTCTGGCTGCAGCGTTCTGGATGAGCTGCATTTGTCTGACTGTCTTTTTGGGAAGGCCAGTGAGGAGACCATTACAGTAATCCACCCTGCTGCTGATAAAAGCATGAACAAGATTCTCTAAGTCTTCACTGCAAACAAAGCATCTGATTTTTGCAATATTTTTGAGATGATAGTATGCTGATTTACTAACTGCTTTGACATGACTGTTGAACTGTTTACAATTAAATGATGTCCTGCTTTATTAGTGATAATAGGCAGGAATGTTGGACCATTATTGCCTTTTTAGCACATCAGTATAGGACAAAAACTAGCCAGACTGTAATGTGTCAATTGTGGAGCGGGCTAAATCTAAAAAAAAGCCTGTGTATTTTATTTAGTAAGTGTACTTTGGTTTTATTCTTGCCATAATAAAATATATTTGTAGAGCAACCCATGTTCTGTGCTCATTAGTATTTTAATAAACTAATAGGTAAAACTGTTTGAGATATGAACAAAAGCAAGTCATGCAGCAAAGGTTGATTAAAACAAATCTTGAATTGTTATAAAAATCCCAATAATCATTAAAATAATTTATAAAACAATAAAAATAATTAGTTTAAAAATATTGAATGATATTAATGATATGACGTAGTTCCGGAAACTTCCTACTTCTCCGTTTATCCGTCTTTACAGTTCTTTTGACCGCCGCCCCAAGTCGTTTTAAAGAATGTCACAACGGCGAACGCAGCAAGTATAAAAGCCTCATCCATTTTGCGAGATGCATGCGCAGTCAGCGGAGGTGCACGATGCGGCGCCAGGCGAGAAATCCAGCTTCACTCTCTGAAGATAACCTGCTCTGGTTGTATTTTCGCGCCAACATTTCTACTGTATTAAACCAGGCTTCAGAAGAGTGACAGGTCAGAGGCGAGTAAAGAGAGCGAAATGTGTGTAGATCATCGAAATGGCAGGAAGTATGTCCGTGGTTTAATTACTCTAGTTAATAACATAGACATCTCTATAGTAAAACATTAAAAAAGCGTTATTCCAATAAAACATTTGTTTTTACATTTCAAGCAAAACTAGACAAGTTGGACTGTGATTGGCCACTTTTCATGTCAGTCAAATAACTGCTCCATAATCATGGTAGTTTGCTCCGTAATCACGGTAGTTTGTGCGGGTATTTTTGCATTAAATTATCACAAAAAGTTCACAAACATTTTTATTTTTCCGGCGTAAAATTACATATAAATTCTCCTTGTTCATTTTAAGCACTTTTCAACAAAACAAGCCAATTTTCCAGGTATTCCAGGCCTTGAATTTCTTTAAGCCAAATTCAAGCCACATCCACTGTTTTCTCATTTAATATTCTGTTTCTCTAGGAACTGCGTCACAATACGCAAAAAACAAATAAATAATAATAATAATAAAAAAAGGCCACAGCTTCCGGTTCATGCAGCCTTTAAGCTAGTACTGTTACTTAATGATCTGTGAATAGTAGTTAATATAGTGACCCAAACAAAAGTGTAACCCATTAAGTCAACACTCCTTTCTTAACATGGATATTGCAATATATACTAGTATTAACTGATGATGATAATGAATATGATTTTTCCGATATATTGCACAGCTCTAATTTAATGAATCTTACCTGGCGTATCCAATGATGAGGCTGCCGAACACGGTACCGATTCCAGCACCGGATCCCGCAACTCCCACAGTAGCAGCTCCAGCTCCGATGAACTTAGCAGCAGTGTCGATGTCGCGGCTCACAGCGCTGGTCTGAAAGCTTCGGAGAGCCATCTGAGCGACCGGAGACTGCAGGATAGCAGCGGTACTGACCTACAGGAGGACAACAGAAGATATATGACCTGAACCTTCACACTGCCACCTACTGACCCTTAAAGAGACAGTTCACCCTAAAATAAATGGTCTATTTCTATTCAATGTTCTGTCCTTTATTTCTCATTTGCTATATATATATATATATATATATATATATATATATATATATATATATAGTTTATACACATCTGAAACTCTCTGGAAATACAAAATGTCATTCCAATACAGCAACTTGAACAGTAACATGTAATAATTTTTTGTGTCGTATTAATATTTATGTCATGGATTCAATTTGGCCTCCACCACAAGAATATTTCAAAACCGTGGGAAGCACTATATTTTATAATTAATATTATTCTTATAATTTAGACAAATCACCTCAGGTTTGGCCTCTGGTCTGGAAAGCACAGCAGCAGAAACTGGCCTGTACACGGACCTGGAGCCTGCACGCACCTGAAACACACACAAAAACATCAATGGATTATAGTAGAATGACGATAGAAATGTTCTAAAAAGTTATATATTTATAAGATGTTCACAAAAGTTATTATTTTAGTTATAAGTTTTATATAATTACAGTGGTTCCTCACTACAACACGGTTCACCTTTCGTGGTTTCGCATTTTTACCAATTTTTTAGTGTGGAAATTGACATGATTTTTTTTTTACGGTGCATTGTGTTCTGTGTCCTGATTGGCTGTAGACTATGGTCAATCAATCTCCTTCATGCCGTGCATATTGCACAGTACAGAATGCATTCAGGTTGCCAAATTGACATAAATCCTCAATCACTAGCAAAGTGACTGAAGTGCTGAACTGTATGAATGCAAGTTTTCTCCTCATAATGTTGATGGATCATTCTGCACCGTCAAAAGCACCTGGGGGAGCAACCAAAAGGCAGAGGAAGATGCTAACCATTGCACAATAAGTTGAGCTTCTGGACATGCTAAAGAAAGGTTGAAGTTATGCAGCTGTAGGGCACCATCACGGAAACAAATGAATGTTTGGTTCATTAGATAAAGGAGCAAAGGAGCAAAAACATAAGTGTTAAAAAAAAGAGGGAGAAAAGTGGGAAATTGTTAATGCCTGTCTAAGAAAACGATAATAAGCATGGTGAGGGGTTTTACAGCCTCTAAACATTTATAATAATATAATAATTGTAAAAAATAAAGCGGACTACTTAGTGGATTTCGCCTATTGTAGGGTATTTTTAGAATGTAACTCCCACGATTATTAACAAGGGACTACTGTATACCAATTAGGTAAACATATATGTAAAAACAAAACTACACAACAAATTTTATGTATATCAGAAATATATTAAATGTATATGATATACACACACATATAAAGGGTTCATACACATTTTTACTATTAAAATTTCATGACTTTCCCATGATTTTTCCAAGACTTTCAAGCCAATTTTCATGACCTAATGTTTCATGCAATGTCTACATATGCGTAAGAAACAATACATATTTAAATTTATTACAGTATATTGTAAAACACGCAAGTTTCAATTTACATTTATTCATTAATTTTCTTTTCGGCTTAGTCCCTTTATTTATCCGGGGTCAAAAATTACTGATGATATTTCATCCAAATAAAATCCATATATCATATTCATTCATTCATTCTCCTTCGGCTAAGTCCCTTATTTATCAGAGGAGCCAAAGCGGAAAGAATCGCAAACTTATCCAGCATATGTATTACGCAGCGGATGCCCTTCCAGCTGTAACCCATCACTGGGAAACATCCATACGCACTCATTAACACTCATACACTACAGACAATTTAGCCTACCCAATTCCCCTATTGCGCATGTGTTTGGACTGTGTGGGAAACCGGAGCACACGGAGGGAACCCACGCCAACATGGGGAGAACATGCAAACTCTAAACAGAAATGCCAACTAGCCCAGCCGAGGCTCGAACCAGCGACCTTCTTGCTGTAAGGCGATTAAGCGCCACTGTGACGCCCAATATATATTTATATCTATATATTAAAAAAAATTATTTAGATAATGCTTACACCGAACTAATAATGTGAGAGTATGTGATTGGCCAAGGACAGAAAAAAGTAAACACAACTAACCTATATTCAAGTATACAAATATCTGTTTTCCATGACTTTTCCAAAACTGTGTTGGTTTTTCCCAAAACTTTTCCAGGCCTGGAAAATGCCATGTCAAAGGCCAACTGACCTAGCTAATTACTTAGCTTATATTTTGTTATTATTATAACAGCTCAGGGATGATTTTTTTAATAAAAGGGTTGGAAATGAATGCTTGTTTTCTTTTTTCATCCAATTAATCGATTAATATTATAATATAATTTATTATTCTAAATGCATACACACCTAAAAAATGGCTATGGTTTCAAGTCCCCTCACTCCTATATTATGATATCACGGCTTTTTGTTACTTTGTGGGGCCAAATATTTCAAAACTAAAGCAAAAAGGTCAAAGGTGAATACAGCGCCTGATGTCAGCGTTAACCCTATTAAACCAGTCAATCATGAATGGATTTTTTTAACAACAACTAATTCCCTGTGACATAACGCTTTTTGAGCTAACGTTACCTTTAAATTGTATTTACTTTTTAACAGCCCTAGCACTTTCCCCCCTCTTTTCTTGTTTGTTTTGTTCGCTATTTTTGTTATTACTGAGGAGTTTATACGGTTATTACGTTATACATCTTTGTACCGTTAATATTGTATTCTTGTTAACAATTCAAATTTTAAAAAGAAGCCGTCCGTTAAAAAAAACGAACGAATTACTGACGTCAAACTGAACCGGCTGCAGGCCAAACGGCGGCGTCTTGTAATGAAAACTCGTCCTTTAAGCACAATAACAGTGTTTATTTGATCAAACATCACTCACCAGGGCAGGTGTGGAGACGAACTTTGCGCAGGTGAACATCTTGAAATATGAGTGAGTTTGTGAGCGGCCCGGGACTTCTGCAAACACAAAACATATATGTAACGTTAAGGTCAGAAAGGATTTCTGTGAAGAGCTTTACAAATACTGCAGGTCGACGACATTGAAATAATCTGCTAACACCGTCCGGCTTAAACCCGCATCTCTGCGCCCATACAAACAGAGGATGAAGGTGGATTTTTAAATCCTGAATGAAAACTAGCGTCCATGTTTAACTCACCGAAAGCAGAGGTCGAACCACCGGCTGAACTGCGCGTGCGCACAACTGACTCAGGTCAAAGAAGGGATACAGCTGTGGCAGGAAGTTAACGAGAATTGTTTATATTTTTGTATTTTATTAGCGTCTACTCCTAAACTCAACCCTCACTGTAATGTAAAAAAACAGTAATTATACCGCGTATTATTTACATTATTTAGTATATTACCCATTAAACTGTATTTTATTAACGTCTACCCCTAAACCCAACCCTCACAGTAATGTAAAAACTGTAAATATACCGTGTATTATTCACATTATTTATTATATTAACTATTAAATTGTATTTTATTAAAGTATACCTCTAGCCAAACCCTAAATTTAACCTTCAGAGTAATGTCAGAATATGAATTATTGTTGTACAGTTTCACACAAATTTTGCTATATCGATGTGAGTATCCGCAGCTGTATCCCCTCTAGACTTTACCGCGTAACGCCCCGGATGTAAGTGTAACGTCATAGCAAGGTCGTTGTTGCTTTCGAGCTTTATTTAAAAGTGATCGTTGACAATCCATCATCCGAGAAATATAAAACTTTGAATAATGTGATATCTGTATATAATGTAAATAACGCTTTATTTGAACATTTAGAGCAAAGAAGATTTAATAATTGATAGTATTTAAAGATAACAACAGCGCAGAAAATTACTGATGATATTTATTCTAAATAAAATCCACTTATCATATTCATTCATTCATTCATTCATTTTCCTTCGGCTTAGTCCCTTATTTATCAGAGGAGCCACAGCGGAATGATCCAGCTTATGTTTTACACAGCGGATGCCCTTCCAGCCGCAACCCAGTACTGGGAAACACCCATACACTCTTATTCACAGACACACTCATACACTACAGCTAATTTAGTTAATTAATTCCTCTATAGCGCATGTGTTTGGACTGTGGGGGAAACCGGGGCACCCAGAGAAAACCCACTCCAACATGGGGAAAACATGCAAACTCCACACAGTCACAGAAATGCCAACTGGTCCAGCCGACTCGAACCAGCGACCTTCTTGTTGTGAGGTGACAGTGCTAACCACTTAGCCACTGCGTCGCCTACAAGAATATCTAGTCTAATATTATTTACTGTCATCATGGCAAAGATAAAATAAATCAGTTATTAGAAATGAGTTATTAAAACTATTATGATTAGAAATGAGTTGAACAAATCTTAAACAGAAATTGGGGAAAAAACACGGGGGGCTAATAATTCTGGCTTCAACTATATATATATATATATATATATATATATATATATATATATATATATATATATATATATATATATATATATATGTATATTAGGTTAACTATTTTACAGTGTAGGTTTTAATAAGACTTAAACTTATAGTTATGTCATAAAAATGTGAGAATATGGCAAAAGGTCAAAATTGAAAGATAAAAGTCATAATTATGACCAAACCAATACTTTTTCATCACACACTGAGAAAAAAACCAGTAGAAAAATGAATTTAAAAAAAAAAACTGAATTTTATCCACATATTTACAGTTTTGTCTTTTTTTGTTACATTTTAAATTGATGTTGATTTAATTTAATAATAAATAAATTAAAAAGCAATAAATAAATAAACACAATCTATTAATTAAGGACATGTCATAATCAGTTAATTTTTAACTTTTAATTTTCCATCAGGATATTATGTTTTTTTACAGATATACATTACATATACACGTTAATAACTATGTCAAATCTTGACTTTTAATGTCATAGTTATGGTTACCAACGCATTGCATTTTCTTCTTTATTTGTCAGATGTGAACCATAACAAACACTGACCTATTTGTATTTCACATGCCATTTGATAGAGATATAAATAATGAAACATACCGTGCAAACGTCCTAATTACTATACCAGCTTTGTTGGCCTAAGACTTTTGCACAAAATATAATCAATCAGACTCTTTATTCAAAACAAACAGAAAATATAAGAAATATGAACAAAAAACAACAACAGCACAACATTTCCTCTTCAAGCAAGAGTCTGTGTTTAATGTGGCTTTGGCTCTTGGCACCTTTTGTTCTAATTGTCCTGACATTTTCTAAACTAATGTGCTGTGTAATAATAATATCAGGCTACTTTCAGCACTTTCCAGAGTTCTTCTTTAGGTTTAAAGCGTAATATCTTTCTTTTTCTATCCAGATGATCTCATACAGACTCGATAATATTCAGCTCTGGACACTGTGTAGGCCATTTCATGACTGCCTGTGTTTCATCAGCTGTTTTCGGTCTCCAAACAGCATTTCACTACAATCAGCGGATCATTATTATACTGAAAATTAAAACTATTACCAGAAGTAATAGCATAAAGGATTAAAACCTATATGTACTTTTTAACATTCACAATTTAGACAATATTGCTAACAACACGGCTAGAAATAGAGCTCAAACCAGGACAAACAGCCTCTCTCCAACATTGTCTGAAACTATTAAACCAAAATAATTAAAATTCTAAGCCAACTCCTGGCCTAACAAACCATTCATCAGCTGAAAGTTCATTTATTCACACTGTCTACATCAAAAAATGTTCAAATAATGACAAAAAATGTACACTTATGACTGGTTTTGTGGTGAAGGGTCACATATATAACTATATTACCATAAGTAAAACAACAGATTAAATGTTAAGCCTAACACATTTGCACTGTACTGTATTTGTTTTGAATTATTATATATTATAATATTAACCATTTCACATTCGACTAGATCATGCATCTCTCATTAATAAAAAAATAATAGTTATAAGAGTTCATATTTCTGTAATCCGGTCCCACACACACACACACACACAGTATGCATGTTCACCATACACATAGAAGTGTGTTTCAGCTCTGCGGGTCTCTGAGGTGTGAATGATGTCGGTGATGTTCTCCCCAAGCTCCTGTCACTGAGCGTCTGCTTATTCGTCTGCAGCTCCGCATGCAGTATTTGTCTGCTTGAGGGTGATGAATGGCCTGCGGGTGCCGCGGGTCGAGTGGAGGTTCAGGTAATGAGTGCAGTGAGTGTGACGAGCTCAGGTGCGATCAGTACAGGTGAGAAGAGCTCAATCACACTGTATCACTGCTACTAAAACATCTGACACATCTCTGAAATCATCATGCTACTCATCGAATTAGATTTGTTTATTGTATGGGGCTGTTGAATGATTCTGATTGGCTGATGAGCATACTAAAGTTATAATCAATTCAGTTTGAGTTTTTTTGTATAGAGAGTTTGGCAATAATAATTGTTCTGAATTGGCTTTAAAGGGCACATCGTTACATTACATTACAGTCAAAATCAGAAATTTTAAGGTGTTGTTTATAGGGACCAAACCGGCGATAAAATTAAATCAAAATTAATTGTTTTGATCAAATTAAAGCAAAATAATTGAATTAAAATATTGTTAACATAGACAATCTTATTGTCAAGTGCTACCTGTTTAACTAGGTATATGTCATGGTGTTAAGAACACTAAATATGTAATGTAAGTGTCTGAACATTAGCACAATGTGATTTGACAGGATTGCTTGACCTCTGCCTGTGGTGCATTGTGGGATGTGTCGCTCTCCAGCAGAGGGGGTCAGTGAGCCTGATGTGGTCCAGCATTGATCTCTGCTGAGTCTCAGTCTAGAAGAAACACACACACACACACACACAACACCTCCACATGCTGATCCTGTAGTTCTGGATACAAAACTGTGCAAAGCTACTGTGTTTACAGAATACTGCATCCCATAATGCAAAACTATTATCCCTGTGTGAATAATAAACTATAAAATATAATTGATCTAGTCTCACTTTATTACCTTGCCAGGTTAAGGTAGGGACAAGGTTAGTGGTCTGGCTAGGTTAAGTGTTAATTAAGCTTAATGACAGGTTTAGTGATATGGGTTCATTAAGGTTGGTTAAGGTCAGGTTTATTGGTATGGGTAGGTTTAAAATTGGTTAAGGTTAAGGTCAGGTTTATTGTTTTGGGTAGGTTTAAGATTATATAAGGTTAAGGTCAGGTTTAGTGATATGGGTATGTTTAAGATTGGTTAAGGTCAGGTTTAGTGGAGTGGATAAATTTAAGGTTAGTTAAGATTAAGGTCAGGTTTAGCAATATGAGTTCGTTAAGGTTAGTTAAGGTCAGGTTTAATGTTATGGGTAGGTTTAAGATTGGTAAGGTTAAGGTCAAGTTTAGTGATATGGGTAGGTTTAAGATTGGTTTAGGTCAGGTTTAGTGATATGGGTAGATTTAGGATTGGTTTAGGTCAGGTTTAGTTATATGGGTAGATTTAATATTGGTTTAGGTCAGGTTTAGTGATATGGGTATGTTTAAGATTGGTTAAGGTCAGGTTTAGTGGTGTGGATAAATTTAAGGTTAGTTAAGATTAAGGTCAGGTTTAGCAATATGAGTTCGTTAAGGTTGGTTAAGGTCAGGTTTAATGGTATGGGTAGGTTTAAGATTGGTAAGGTTAAGGTCAGGTTTAGTGATATGGGTAGGTTTAAGATTGGTTTAGGTCAGGTTTAGTTATATGGGTAGATTTAGGATTGGTTTAGGTCAGGTTTAGTTATATGGGTAGATTTAGGATTGGTTTAGGTCAGGTTTAGTGATATGGGTAGGTTTAAGATTGGTTAAGGTTAAGGTCAGGTTTAGTGATATGGGTAGGTTTAAGATTGGTTAAGGTTAAGGTCAGGTTTAGTGATATGGGTAGGTTTAAGATTGGTAAAGGTTAAGGTCAGGTTTAGTGATATGGGTAGGTTTAAGATTGGTTTAAGTTAGACTCAGTGATAAAGGTCAGATTAAGTGACATGGCAAGGTTTAAGGTTGGTTAAGGTTAATGTCAGGTTTAGTGGTTTGGGTAGGTTTAAGGTTGGTTAATGTTAAGTTGGTTTAGCGATATGGGTAGATTTAAGATTGGTTTAGATCAGGTTTAGTGATATGGGTAGATTTAGGATTGGTTTAGGTCAGGTTTAGTGATATGGGTAGGTTTAAGATTGGTTTAGGTCAGGTTTAGTTATATGGGTAGATTTAGGATTGGTTTAGGTCAGGTTTAGTTATATGGGTAGATTTAGGATTGGTTTAGGTCAGGTTTAGTGATATGGGTAGGTTTAAGATTGGTTAAGGTTAAGGTCAGGTTTAGTGATATGGGTAGGTTTAAGATTGGTTTAAGTTAGACTCAGTGATAAAGGTCAGATTAAGTGACATGGCAAGGTTTAAGGTTGGTTAAGGTTAATGTCAGGTTTAGTGGTTTGGGTAGGTTTAAGGTTGGTTAATGTTAAGTTGGTTTAGCGATATGGGTAGATTTAAGATTGGTTTAGATCAGGTTTAGTGATATGGGTAGATTTAGGATTGGTTTAGGTCAGGTTTAGTGATATGGGTAGGTTTAAGATTGGTAAAGGTTAAGGTCAGGTTTAGTGATATGGGTAGGTTTAAGATTGGTTTAAGTTAGACTCAGTGATAAAGGTCAGATTAAGTGACATGGCAAGGTTTAAGGTTGGTTAAGGTTAATGTCAGGTTTAGTGGTTTGGGTAGGTTTAATGTTGGTTAATGTTAAGTTGGTTTAGCGATATGGGTAGATTTAAGATTGGTTTAGATCAGGTTTAGTGATATGGGTAGGTTTGTGATTGGTTTAGATCAGGTTTAGTGATATGGGTAGGTTTGAGATTGGTAAAGGTTAAGGGTGTGTTTGGTTGTAAGGGTTGGTTAAAGTAGGAACAGGTTTAGTTCTATGGGTAGGTTTAAGGTTGGTTAAGGTAGGAACAGGTTTAGTTCTATGGGTAGGTTTAGTGTTAGTTAAGGTTAAGAACAGTTTTACTGGTGTGGGTAAATTTAAAGGCCAGAACACACCAAGCCAAACTAACAACACCAAACAATTAGCACCGACCTAACCCAATTGTGTTGTCACCTCGCGTCTGGTTCCGTCTGCACCAAAAAGTAGCCCGTGAAATATACCAAACGGACAGCAGCCAACTAAAACAATAAAGCGTGTTCTGCACCTATGAGAGGATGTGTCGTTTCGTGTTGTGTTTCTTCCTTCACAACGGGAACCCGGAACTTCTGACACGTGCATGCAAAGCGTAAACAAAGCAGAATTTAGTACCATTATCACATTAATTGTCACTCACCACAGAGGGATTTGCTTCTGTCTGATAATCTAACAATTCATAGCATTTGCAATGATTTGTGAAATGTAGTGAAATTACAGCCGGCCTCTTTGTGTTTCTTCTTGACTTGAATTGTTTACTTGCTACGTCACTTCACTGTGTCACGCTCACGCTCTGAGAAAGCTTTAAGCTTTAAGGATGCTTTAAATACACATTTTTTTTCACCAGAGTGCAATCCAGGGATGTTTCATTGTCTGAAGTGTCAGTTTTCCCTCTGTGTTTGACTGTCAGTGGGTTTTCTGGTGATCTTTCGAGATCTGCAGTTGTTTATGGTGGTCTTATCACTCCTCCAGATCATTCTCATGCTCCAGCGTCTCTGTGTTTTCTTCAGCTCATCCCTTCCCCCTTCACTGAGCATCTCCACTGTCTGTATTTGCATGCGGGCTTCATCAGACACATACACACACACACACACACACACACACACACACACACACACACACACACACACACACACACACACACACTGCCGGCTGATAAAAGGCATTGACCCCCTTAACCTTTATGAATTACAATTTGTGCCAGCAGCACATGCTGTCAGTGGAGTGGGCACCTATGGAGAGCTGTGTGTGTGTGTGTGTGTGTGTGTGTGTGTGTGTGTGTGTGTGTGTGTTGTGCAGTTGTTAGAGATGAAAACGGCTCGTGCAGGTTCTGGTCAACACCTCTGACAAGCTGTGAAAGGCGTTCAACACACTGACAGCAGCGGCAGCAGACAGAAACATGCTAATGTGTGTGTTACATCAGTACATAAAGACAGGCTACGCACATGCAGATCAGCTGACACACTCCCACAAACACACACGCAGTGTATGAGTGTATGTGTGTGAATGAGTGTGTATGGGTGTTTTTCAGTACTGGATTGCAGCTGGAAGGGGATCCACTGTAAGACATATGCTGGAATAGTTGGCGGTTCATTCCACTATGGCGACCTCTGAAATAAAGACTAAGCCGAAGGAAAATGAATGAAGTTCTTAAAGAAATATTATATTATACTGTGCATCCGAAAAGTATTGATAGCGCTTCACTTTTTCCACGTGTTTGTATGTTACAGCCTTATTCCTCTCACACATCAGTCATTTGTGTTTGCCCATAATGTGCTGCTTTATAAATCTTTGTAATCTATCTGAATTTCACCCTAGGCTTTATAAGACCATCTTCAAGCTCATAAATGAGTCTCTGAGTACCACGCAGAGAGCGAGAGAGCAGAGAGACGAGCCTGTTTTCTCATATAGACACCAAAGATTCCCTCAGGAGCCGTGAAATGTGTTTTTGACTGGAAACTAGAAATACTCAGGCATAATAATACGAATATCACGGAGTGAATCATCAAGCCGATCGATGGGCTGAATTCATTAGGCTTGAAGTCGACCAGGTGAAAACAGAAAATGACCTGCAGAGGCAGAGAGATGCTGACACGTGACCAGTGTGTGTGTGTGTGTGTCTGTGTGTGCTTCTCTATGAAGTGTTATTGGAATCAAGTGGACTGCAGGTGAACAGAAAAATAACTCTTGAATAGGAGCATGCTGTAATCCACAGTCGACATTTTTGATAAATGTAAATTACATGGCTCCGGGTACGTTTTAATGCACGTTTCAGATGACAAATCCACTAGAGGGCGCTGTCTACATTTGTGTGAATCTTAAATCGGTTACTTAAGGTACTTTCTTTAATCCGATCTCATGAGGAAATGTAACTATTTTACATTGTAGCTGCGTCCCAAATCGCATACTTATGCAGTATTCTACGCCATTTTGTAGTATAAATAGTGTAAGTAGTGCGTTCACACTGAAAACTCTAAAAATAATTAGTGCACTTTAATTACCCAGATGATGCACTCATTCAGCCGCTAAAATGAAGTGTGTAATGATGGACACTTCACGCACTCAACGACCGCAGGTTTGCTTACGTAGCGGAAGGGGCGGAGCTATCGGACGCACATGTTGAATAACTTTATTTAATTTGGATGGTGAAAGCAAAATTCTTTTACGAGAGTGATTATAGCGCCTTCCGATAGTGATTGCGGCAATACTCACGGCAGGTATTATTTGATAATTCGGCCGTTTACTTCAATGATTTGGCAACCGTCAAACGTCATCAGGGAAACTGTTTGAATTTCCGCTTAGTAAAAAAAACATTAGTGTGCCATTTGGGACGACACTACATACATATACTACCCTGTTGAGTGTGTAAGTGCATAAGTACATAGTGCATGAGTGCATAGTGTATAGTGTGCCATTTGGGACGCAGCTATTGTCAAAAAAGTGGTTCATTTGAACAGTTTAATTTGTACGGAAATTTATGATTTTTAAAAGGAGACATGCTTCCAAACCCCACCCCTATACCTAACCCTCATAAGACAATGCTGTTATCCACGACCTACATTTTTCTAAACGTAAAATACATTGCTCTGGGTACGTTTTATTGCACGTTTCAGATCACAAATCTACTATAGGGCGCTCTGTACATTTCTTTGTGAATTATAAATGTTACTTAAAGTACGTTGTATCAGCTCGATCTCACAAGAAAATGTAACTATTTTATGTATCATCAGAAAACTGAATAATTTGTACAAATTCATAAGATTTATTTCATAAGATCTACATATTTGCTAAATGTAAAAGTACGTTGCTCCATTACGTTTTATAGCTCATTTCAGATGACAAATTCACTAGAGGGCGCTGTCTACATTTGTGCGAATCTTAAGGTACGTACTTAAGGTACGTTTTGTCAGCCGAATCTCGCAAGGAAATGACTATTTTATGTGTCATCAAAAAGATGGTTAATTTTTATGAATTTATTAGATTTTTTTTTATTTTTATGAAATTATTAGATTTGAATATGTATGAATATGTATGATTTTAAAAAGAAGACGTGCCCTCAAACCCCACCCCTAATCCAAACCAATATTGGGCAATGCAGTAATTCACAGTCTACATTTTTGCAAAATGTAAAATACTTTGCTCCGGGTACATTTTATTTCACGTTTCAGATGACAAATCCACTAGAGGGTGCTGTCTACATTTTTTTGTGAATTATAAATGTTACTTAAAGTACGTTTTGTCAGCCCAATCTCATGAGGAAATGTAGCGTTTTTACGTATTTTCAGAAAAGTGGTTAATTTGTATGAATTTATTCGATTTCATTCGCATGAAAATGTATAATTTTAAAAAGAAGGCGTGGCCCTAAACCCCACCCCTAAACCTGACCCCCATTGGGCGACGCTGTCGTCCACACCCTACATTTTTGCTAAATGTAAAAGTATGTTGCTCCAGGTACGTTTTATTGCACATTTTTGAAAACGTAAAATACGTATGTCACTCTGGGTACATTTCGTTGCATGTTTACATGACAAATCCACTAGAGGGTGCTGTCTACAGTTTTGCGAAAATTCATTACCTAAGATATGTTTTGTCAGCCTGATTTCACAAGGAAATGTAACTATTTTACGCATCGTCAGAAAAGTGGTTCATTTACGAATTCTTGACATTTGATTTGTAAGAAATGTATGATTTTTAAAATGAGACAAACCTCGCTAAACCTAACCCTCATTAGAGGATGCTGTAATCCCTAAACATAAAATACATTGCTCTGGGTACGTTTTATTGCACGTTTCAGATGACAAATCTACTATAGGGCGCTCTGTACATTTCTTAGTGAATTATAAATGTTACTTAAAGTACGTTTTATCAGCTCGATCTCACAAGAAAATGTAACTATTTTATATATCATCAGAAAACGGGATAATTTGTATGAATTCATAAGCTTTATTTCATAAGACCTAGATTTTTGCTAAATGTAAAAGTACATTGCTCCATTACATTTTATTGCACGTATCAGATGACTAGAGGGCGCTGTCTGCATATGTGCAAATCTTAAATATGTTATTGAAGGTACATTTTGTCAGCCGAATCCCACAAGGAAATTACTATTTTATGAGTCATCAGAAAAGTGGTTAATTTCTATGAATTCATTAAATTTCGTTCATATGAAAATGTATGATTATAAAAAGAAGGCGTGCCCCTAAACTCCACCCCTAATTCTAACACCATTGGGTGATGCTGTGATTCACAGCCTACATTTTTGCAAGATGTAAAATACATTGCTCCGGGTACGTTTTATTGCCTGTTTTGGATGACAAATCCACTAGAGGGTGCTGTCTACATTTTTTTTTGTGAATAATAAATGTTACTTAAAGTATGTTTTCTCAGCCCAATCTCATGAGGAAATTCAACGTTTTTACGTATTGTCAGAAAAGTGATTAATTTGTATGAATTTATTCTATTTCATTCGTATAAAATGTATGACGTGCCCCTAAACCCCACCCCTAAACCTAATTCCATTGGGCGATGCTGTAATCCACAGCCTACATTTTTGATAAATGTAAATTACATGGCTCCAGGTATGTTTTGATGCACGTTTTAAACGACAAATACACTAGAGGGCGCTGTCTACATTGTTGCAAATCTTAAATAATTCAGGTATATTTTGTCAGCCGAGGAGCAATCAGTCCTTTAAGGCTGGGCTATCAGTCATTTAGGGCGGGGCTATCAGTCTTTTAGGGTAGAGCTATAAGTCATTTAGGGCGGAGCTATCAGTGTGTGTCTCATTCCTGCTCTGAATTCATCAATTTATCAATCTTTCTTCATGTTGTTAGCAACGCATGTCTTTCAACAATCCAATCGGTTCCCAAAGAACAAAATCATGCACCGCCCTACTTTTTTTTTTTCTCATTTTAGGACCATTTCCAGTAGATGAATGTTACGAAAAAAAAACCCCAGACAATTTTAACTTCAGTTTCATAGCGACTTTAACCAGTTGGATTTTCTCTGGATTAGTCAACTCGAAAACTTCCTCTGAAACCCAGAGTTTGTTCAAACTCAAGAAATGAGTTTAACTGAGAAGAACCTCAGTCGAGTGAATGTACTCTTTGTCTCCACATGTGGTCCTGTTGTGGAGCATAAGTGTGTGTGGGGGAGTTGGAGCGATGATGGGTTTACAGATCTGCACTTCCCTTCTGCTCTCCAAGGTGAGCTGGATTTACGACAGTCCGGTTTGATGGGAGAATTCTTCCCTGTTTAATCTCAGCCACTGCAGGCTGATTAGAAAACACCCAGATAATGGAAGACACATGACCTCCTGAAGAGTGGATATGGTTGAATCTGAAATCGCCCCCTATACCCTCATTCACTATTCTTTTTTGTGTTTTAGTTTAAGAATAATACATATTAAACTAAAATGGCTGTCAGTATATAATAGTTATTTAAAGGGGACATATTATGTAAAAATCACTTTAAATGGGGTTTTAACACAGTTGTGTGGCAGCAGTCTGTGAATATAACCAGCTCATAGTGCTTAAAATGAATTAATTCTATTTTTTTATAATCCCGCAGTCTGCAGAAACACTCTGATTGAGTTTCTCCCTTTGTATGATGTCATCAGAGGGGGAAACCCCGCCCACTAGTGACCATCTCTACTCATTAGCATAAGATGTTAGTCTTGTTTTTGAATCTGCCACTATGCTCACACACAGGCAACTGTAACTTCACCTTTGTTTTGAATAGAGCACAATCTCATTTGAATTTTAAGTGACAGTCACCAAAACGCCACAATTAGGATCAAAGCCTAAAAGGGGCAGTTTCAGAGAGTTAAAAAACATTATTTGTGTGGTATTTTCGTGGGTTCGCTGTCATCATTCTCCTCTGTCTCCTTTACTCTTTTACTTCAGAGATATATTTTACATCTTGTAAAAAGAGGTATAAAAGGTCCCCTTTAACGCTATTAATAATGACAAAGCATTTGGGTTTTTGTCATATATACGAATGTTAATTAACAATTAAAGAATTATTAATTTAGAAATGTACACAGAAAGTACTCTGTTGTGGATGTTATCTAGTTGACAGATGCGAAATTTGATTTGACATACGAGCTCTCCAACATAGCTTCATTCTGAAAATGTAGCCCTATATACATTTCTGGAGATCGCAAATTATGTAACCAGACGCATTCATTGTTAAACGAATGCTGTGGGGTGGTATGATACCGTTCCTTTGTCATGACTGTGTTTGTCCACCAGATGCCACTGTAGTTCGCCAGCAACTTCCAGCGAACTACTGTGGCTTAAGAACTACATATCCATACATTCTTTCGCGCACACACCCGGTCTTTCATATACTGATTTGCAACCACAGCTGTCTCTGTTTACCGTTGATTACCTGGACTTTATATTCAGCCATTCATCCTCTGTTTGTTAGTTCGTCGTTCGTCTTTGTTGGTATGTGTTCCTGATTCCAGTTTGTATCCTGTCATAGTTGCTAAAGTCTAGTTCTAGTTTAGTCTGTTTGAGTTCCTGGTTTGTTTGTTTATTTTGTTACTTTGATTTTTGGATTTTTGTTTGCTGTCACTGCTCAATACAATATTCAATCTGCACTTGGATCCTACACCCGTTTTTGTTCCTGTTTTGATCAGCACAACGTGACATCCTTTTCATGCTTACCAGTTGACCATTTACCTCTATATGGACAGTTTTCCCACTGTTACCAGTTTGTCCAGTTAGCTCGCCATGTATACTTGAGATGCGGAAAGCAGTTGATCACGCTGATGGGGTTTGAGTCCGGTGAAGAACGGTTCCAGAAAGCAGGTAAGACAAAACAGAATCCAAAAAATAAAATAAACAAGTAAATAACAGGTTGACAATGTGGTAAAATCTGAAAAAGTTGTAAAAATCAGACGAGGGCTTCTCTTTTTCTGTTAATCTGTGCTTTTTAAAAATATTGGTTGTGTTTAGGGAGAGAGGAGGGTGGGTCAGTTGATCGGTCAGTCAGTCAGTGAGTCAGTCAGTCAATTGAAAGCGGCCTCTGGTGGATTTACGTGAGAACAGCATCTGCGAATGGCACTCGCAAGAGAATTTTGAGATCTGAATAAATATTCACAGCGGCCTCTGGTGGATTCACGAAAACAACTGTAAAAGAAAATTACCTCCTGGAAAGAATTTGGTGCTCTCCAGAAATGTATATAGAGGTGTGTTTTCAGAATGAGCCTGGGTTGGAACTTTTACAGTGCATTATGGATATTTCCAGCTGCTGAGTGAACATGGCTTGTCAACTTGTTAGTGTTGTTACTGTTATTAGTTTAATCATAGTCAATTTTCTGATGACTAGTGGCTATCAAACTTTGCAAAAAACAACAAACATGGATCCCTGTGAGCTAGTTTTCCAACTACAGGTTTAAAACAATACTTTGAACACCTTGACTCGGCTCCAAGTCATGCATCTTTAAATGTGGAGCTGCATAGAAAGTTACAAAACATGACATGCACAGCCATAGTCACCTTAAGCGAAATTACGGCAACACCGCAATGACGTCACACTCGCCACATGAACCCAAGCAAACTTGCTGGCACATTTTTAATATTAACATGGCTTAATGGCATACGACTGCTTCTCGTTCAAGGCTGTCTATGTTAATAAGGGAGAGATGGTCACTAGTGGGCGGGGCTTTCCCCTCTGATGACACGTACACATCATGTTTCTGCAGACTGTTTTCATCAAGTGTGATTATAAACAATATTATTATTTAATTTTTAACCATTTGAAGCTGGTTATATTCACACACCGCTGCCACACAACTTTGTTAAACCCCTTATTAAAGTGATTTTTGCATAACAGGTCCCCTTTAAGGGAATAGGGGGTCATTTCGGATACAGCCTATGAGTGCTTGAACACACTCTGCTCTTCTGACGCGCAAACACACACATCTTTTAAATCCACATACATGTCGTAAATGTAATATCCCAACACTTGAGCGGTGGCGTCTTCAAAGAGAGAAATCCACACACGCGCTGAACCCTAAACAGCGAGAGCAGGTGTCATTAACATGTCAGTCACAGTAATAACCTGTCCAGCTCCTCTGATTTTTAATGGCCTGACCTAATGTCAGAGAGAGAGACAGCGTGAGGTATGTGTGTGTGTGTGTGTGAAGGCCTGTGCTGTGGAATGTCAGCAGCAGATGCCAAACTCAGCAAGTTCCGGAATGCTCAATTAGTCGCTTTTATAGGCCCCATTAATAAGCATTAATTTTCTCTCCCCAGATATGAGCGCAGGCAGTCTGCTCAGGGCCGCTCGGCAGAAACACTCGACTCTCGCACTAAATCCTTCAATAGTTCACAACTGCGTCACGTCAGTGAAAATGAAGGAAATGTCATGGAGCTGTTAAAGAGGTCGGGGGCCGGGGTGACTGTCTGGTTTTTGCGTCTGAAGTTTTGCCGTGAGAAGCTCTCGTCATTATTATGACTCTAGTAACGCATACGTAGGGTGACACGGTGGCTCAGTGGTTAGCACTGTCCCCTCACAGCAAAAAGGTCACTTATTCCAACTGGGACTGTACACATTTCTGTGTGTAGTTTTTATGTTCTCCCCATGTTGGCATTGGTTTCCATCGGGTGCTCCGGTTTCCCCGGAACACATGCGGTAGGTGACACAGCAGGCACACAACGTTATATGCAACCCAAGCTCATTCTGAAAACGTAGTCCCGCGGACGTTTCTGGAGATAGCGGAATACGTCCCGGGAGGTACGTACGGCTGCATAAATTTTTTTCAAGCGAACGCTACGGGGCGGTGTGATGCTGTTCCCTTTCGAGGTTGCCGGTCGGCCGGCTGACCACTTACCTCCTTGTGGAGGGCTTCCCCGCTGCAACCCGTTTGTCCACTCAGCTCACCGTGTTTGTCGGCAGGCTTAAAATGCAGAGAGGAGTTGACCACGGCGATCGGTTTCGAGTCCGGGGAAGAGCGGTTCCAGCAATCAGGTAAGACAAAAACAGAATCCCAAAAAATAAGTGAACGAGTTTCGTAACAGGGTGAGAAGGCTGAGAAAAACTGCAGCCGTACGTACCTGCCGTGACGTATTCCGCGGTCTCCAGAAACGTCCGCGGGACTACGTTTCCACAATGAGCCTGGGTTGGTTATATGACGTTGGTATTTTGGTTGCGACGTCAGGGAGCAAAATCCAATGTCAGTTTAACGTCAAATGATGTCATAATAAAACGTCCATACAACGTAAATATAACATCAGTAGATGTTGATCTTTGGTTGGTTTTAGGTTGTGGCATTAATTAACCAAAGTCCAACGCCATCTTAACATCATAATGTGACGTCTATACAACGTCAAAGTGTAACATCAGTAGATGTTGATCTTTGGTTAGTTTAAATTCGTGTCATTAACTGCTCAAAATCCAACATCATATTAACATCATAATGTGACGTCTATACAACGTCAAAGTGTAACATCAGTAGACGTTGATCTTTGGTTAGTTTAAATTCGTGTCATTAACTGCTCAAAATCCAACATCATAATGTGACGTCTATACAACGTCAAAGTGTAACATCAGTAGACATTGACCTTAGGTTGGTTTTAGGTTGTGGAATTAACCAACCATAGTCCAACGTCTGCCTGACGTTATGTATTAACGCCTGTCTGACGTTGGGTTCTGACGTCAACTTGATTTGCATTTCCAACCAAAATTGAACATCCTGATGACATTGGGGTACAACGTCAATCTGACGTCATATTGACGTCCTGTGCTTGCAGGGGAATTAGTTAAACAATATTGGCAGTAGTGTATGAGTGTGTGAGGGCATCTACTGTGTAAAACATATGCTGGAATAGTTGGCGGGGTATTTTTTTCAGCCACATCTCATGAGGAAATAATTTTTCATTTTGTTAGCTTCAGTTGTACGAGTTCAGTTGTACGAAAATGTAAAATTTTAAAATAGAGGCACGGCACCGAACCTCACCCCTAAACCCAACCGTCATTGTGGGATAAGCAAATCGTACTAAATTGTATAAATGTCATCGAACGAATTCATGTGAATTAGCCATTAAATCAAAAGGTTACAAATTGCCATGAGATTGTGTTGGTCTTTTTTCATTCTCCAATCAACTGAACGCAGAGACAGGGTTTCCATTGAGGTGACTGCAGTGTTTGTGTTGTCAAGATGACTACGGAGACTTTTAAAGATTGAGGAGAAACTAGCGATCGCTGTTTCGAGTTATTCAGAGCTGTTTGACTTCACAAATCCTGAATATCACAATAATATTAAGTATTATTATTACACTACCTGACCAAAGTCTTGTTGTAGATCCCAGTTGTAAGAGCAACAAATAATAACTTGACTTCTAGTTGATCATTTGGAAAAGTGTCAGAAGGTGGATTTCTCTGATGGATCATCTGTTGATCTGCATCCCAATCATCACAAACACTGCAGAAGACCTACTGGTACCTGCATGGAGCAAGATTCTCAGAGAAAGTTTGGTGAAGGAAAAATTATGGTTTGGGGTTACATTCAGTAAGGGGCGTGCGAGAGATCTGCAGAGTGAGATGAAGAGATGAAGGTGACTTATTGTGATCTACTAAAAGAGGCAGAGCCTTCTCATTTATGGCTCCTAAACTCTGGAAAAGCCTGTCTGATAATGCCAACCCAGGCTCATTCTGAAAACATAGTCCCGTGGACGTTTCTGGAGATCGCGAAAAACGTTCCGGGAGGTACATATGGCTGCATTTCATTTTTTTACGCGAACGATACGGGGCGGTATTACGCTGTTCTCTTTCGCGGTTACCGGCTGACCGCTTACCTCTGTGTGGAGGGCTTTGTTCAGTCAGCTCATCGTGTACGTCGCCAAACTTCAGGTGCAGAGAGTAGGAGTTGACCATGATGACCGGGTTTGAGTCCGGGGAAAAGCGGTTCCAGAAATCAGGTAAGACAAAAACAGAATCCAAAAAATTAAGTGAATGAGTTCATAACAGGGTGAGAACATGGTAAAATCCGAAACGTGTTAAAAAAAAATCTAAAAATCTA
>NC_141029.1:2437500-2502500 GCF_052040795.2 Danio rerio | reverse complement strand
AAGAAAATGAATGAAATGAGTTGTTAAAAGTATTATGTTTAGAAATGTTTTTGGAAATCTCACTGTTAAACAGAAAATGGACACAAATATAAATGACTAAAAATGTAACATGAGGGCTAACAATTCAGCTCTAACTGTACATAATTAAAGTAAAAACTCAGCTTCCCATAAATAAATTCACTGATTGTTTGTTCTTAAAGCGGAATATATTGACATTACCATTGCGCTGTGCTGCCTGGCTCCTGATTCTGCTCATTTATATTTGACTGTACGGCTTCTTAAATTAACCCTTGCGCTGCTTCACTGACTTCACATTTTTAGAAATGGTTTACAAAACCTAATTTCCAGTTTAAATGCCATTCCAGCACGGCTGTCCTTTAAAAGGACACGCTCTCCGTCAAGCATAAACACACTCTCACTCTCAGACCTTAAATTGTATTCACCCTTATTAAACTTGTACACTTGTGTGTGTGTGTGTGTGTGTGTGTGTGTGTTTTGCATGTGCACCAGAGTGAGTCTGTGTGTGTGTGTGTGTGTGTGTGTGTGTGTGTGTGTGTGTGGAGGCTTCATGCTGAGAATGAAGCAGATGGCAGCATACCGCTCTCATGTGACTACAAAACTGTTTTCCATTGATAGCACTGAGGGGGGAACGGAGGGGTTTCTTCTCTCGTTCACTGTAAATCTCTCTCGTATGTATGCATGCAGCCAGCGCTTTCACACTGATTACTTTTATTTCACATGGACAGACGTTAGGGCTGAACAATATATCGTTCGAGCATCGATATTACAAAGTGTGTATTCACAATAGTCACATCGATTTGATTAAAGATTAAAGGAAAAGATATTCATTCATTCATTTTCCTTCAGCTCAGTGCCTTATTTATCAGGGGTCGCCACAGTGGAATGAACCGCCAACTATTCCAGCATATGTTTTACATAGAGGATGCTCTTCTAGCTGCAACCCAGTACCGGGAAACACCCATACAAGCTCATTCACACACTCATACACTACAGACAATTTTGTTTACCCAATTCACCAAAAGCGCATGTGTTTGGACTGTGGGGGAAACCGGAGCACCCGGAGGAAACCCATGCCATATTTCAAACAGCAAACCTGTACCATATTTCAGTACAGTTAGAGTCCACTGGTCCGCTCGTGAGAGAAGTTTGAGATCACAGCGCAATGAACCACTAACTTATCCTGCATATGTTATACGCAGCGGATGCCCTTCCAGACACAACTCACCACTGGGAAACACACACACTCATTCACACACTTTTGCACTACGGTCAATTTTAGCATATCCAATTCACCTGTACCACATGTGAGAAAACCCCACGGGGAGAACATGCAAACTCCACACTGAAATGCCAAATAACCCAGCCGAGGCTTGAACCTGCGACCTTCTTGCTGTAAGGCAATTGTGCTACCCACTGCGCCACCGTGCCGCCCAAAACAATCATAATTACAGAATTTCAATTGTATATTGAACTTTTGTTTATGTTTCTCTCTTTTTTTGTTCTGTTTGTTGACATTTTAATTTGGGTGCATTAATTTTTGGACTGTGATCTTCAATTTATTATTATTATTATTACTATTATTATTAGATTGTTCCAGTTTTGTATTTTGGTACTGACTAATCTAATCTAATCTAATCTAATCTCATCTAATATACACAAATATGTTATTTTAAAGCATCCTACAGAAAATATTAGTTAAAAAAAGAGATCTGAGGTGTAGTAATATATGCTGAACACTGTTAATTCATTCATTCATTCATTCATTTTCCTTCGGCTTGGTCTCTTATTTATCAGGGTTGCCACAACGGAATGAACCGCCAACTATTCCGGCCAATGTTTGCTGGCGGATGCCCTTCCATCAACAACCCAGTACTAGGAAACACCCATACACACTCATTCTTACACACACTCATACACTACGGCCAATTTAGTTCCCAGTATTTGGACTATAGGGGAAACCAGAGCACTCAGAGGAAACCCACGTCAACACAGGGAGAACATGCAAACTCCATACAGAAATGCCAACTGGCCCGGCCAGGACTGTATATATATATTCATTAATTTTCTTTTCGGCTTAGTCCCTTCATTAATCTGGGGTCACCACAGCGGAATGAATCGCCAACTTTTCCAGCATATGTTTCACACTGCGGATGCCCTTCCAGCTGCAACCCATCTTTGGGAAACATCCATACACACTCATACTCTAAGGACAATTTAGCCTACCCAATTCACCTGTACCGCATGTCTTTGGACTGTGGGGGAAACCGGAGCACCCAGAGGAAACCCATGCCAACGCAGGGAGAACATGCAAACTCCACACAGAAACGCCAACTGACCCAGCCGAGGCTCGAACCAGTGACCTTCTAGCTGTGAGGCGACAGCACTACCTACTGCGCCACCCTGTATAGCTATATATAATCATAAATAAATCTCACAATAAATCTCATTTGACTCTGTGTGAGAGAGAAGAGTTTCCTCCTCCGTCCTCTCTGTCAGCGGCTGTGATAATAAACAGAACTAACATGCTGTAATTCCAGCCGATAGAATGACATGTTTTCAATCTGGCCTCAGAAAGCGGCGCCATGATGAACGGCTGAGCGCCTCGTTTCCTTAAACCATCCCGTCTTAACCTCTCCTGACAGTTTAGATATTGCCTTACCTGGTAATTTGCTCCACCATAATTGTCGGGGGAAGAGATTTCAACTCTACCTTTATAACCGGCATCCTCACCTCCCTCTGCAGGTGACAAGATGCAATTACAGAAACGCCGAGACCATATCAGGACTCCCGCCGATATTAATGGAACACCGCATCTCACCGACACCAATGAAAATTTCAATAACAGAAATACAGAAAGTAGAGAAACTACCTCCTTTTAAACAATGGTTACAAGAATCATTGTTTGGGATTAGAAAAATTAACGTATACGGTTACAGTACACTTGAAATCAAAATTACCCATATTGATTTTGTTAGCGAGCGAAGCAATGGTGCCGTAGGTAGTGCTGTCGCCTCACAGCAAGAGGGTTGCTGGGTCGCTGGTTCGAGCCTCGGCTCAATTGGCGTTTCTGTGTGGAGTTTGCATGTTCTCCCTGCCTTCGCGTGGGTTTCCTCCGGGTGCTCCGGTTTCCCCCACAGTCCAAAGACATGCTACAGGTGAATTGGGTAGGCTAAATTGTCCGTAGTGTATGAGTGTGTGTGTGAATGTGTGTGTGGATGTTTCCCAGAGATGGGTTGCGGCTGGAAGGGCATCCGCTGCGTAAAAACTTGCTGGAAAAGTTGGCGGTTCATTCCGCTGTGGCGACCCCGGATTAATAAAGGGACTAAGCCGACAAGAAAATTAATGAATGAATGATTTTGTTTGCTCACATTGCTAGTTTTGTGATGAACAATTCCAACCCAGGCTCTTTCTGAAATCGTACCGCTATATACATTTCTGGAGAGCGGCAGATATGTCTTTAAAACGAATGCAACTTGGTGGTTTGATGTCGTTAATTTTCACGCTTTCCAGCTGACCGCGTACCTCCCTATGGACGGCTTTCCTGCTGTTACCAGTTTGCCCAGTTAGCTGGCCATGTATGTCGACGGACATGAGACGCAAAAAGAAGTTGACCGCAATGATGGAGTCCGGCAAAGAACGGTTCCAGAAAGCAGGTAAGACAAAAACAGAAACCAAAAAAAGGAAAACAAGTAAATAACAGGGTGAGAATATGGTAAAATCTGAAAACATGGTAAAAATCAGACGAGGGCTTTTCTTTTCCTGGATTGCTTTTCAAAACATTGCGATTGGGTTTAGGGAAGTCGATGGGTGCTGGCCAATTGGTGCTTTTTAAAACACTATTGGTTGGGTTTAGGGAAGGAGGAAGGTGGATCAGTCGATCAGTTATTCAGTCAGTCAGTCGACAGCAGCCTCTGGTGGATTTATACAAGAACTGCAGGCGTTAATGGTACTCGTGAGAAAAAACTTGAGATCTCAAAAATTGTACACAGCGGCCTCTGGTGGATTCGCGAAAACAAAAATGCCAAAAAAAAAAAAAAAAGTACTTCCTGGGATGTACTTGGCGCTCTCCAGAAATGTTTATAGTGATTTTTTTTCAGAATGAAAATTCAGTTTGTGTATAGCATTTTCAATTTAATTTTGCTACTTATGAAGCTTTAAAATGTGGATACAATTTACATATTAAAACAGTGTTTGAAACGAGAAATGCAAACAATGTCATTTAATGTACATTTTTATTCTGCACCAAACATTGCTCATATGTCTTGGAAAATGCTTCATATGCATATTACATTTTGAATTGAATTATGCTACTCATACGCTTCCATACATGCTGGCCTCGGGTTTCTTCAGGGTGCTCTGGTTTCCCCAACAGTCCAAATCTATGCGCTATAGGTCAACTGAAGAAACTAAATTGGTTGTAGCTTATGAGTGCGAAGGTGAGAGTGGGTGTTTCCCAGTACTGGGTTGCAGCTGAAAGGGCATCCGCTGTGTAAAACATATGCCGGATAAGTTGGCGGTTCATTCCGCCCCTGATGAATAAAGAAACAAAGCCTGAATACTGACATGCACAGGTGAATAGCTCACCACACTAGCAATGTGAGCTAACAAAACCAATATGGTTAGTTTTGATTTAATTCATACTTAACAATTCCGAAGGCGTTTTATTGATTAACGGTGATTAAAGCATACGGCTGGAGTTATTTTTTTTAATAGACAGAGGTTTTGGCCTCCCGTTGGATTCGGCTAATTGTCAGCGGTCTGTTTATTGATAAGACTGGTGGATGAATACAGATGCGAACGCAGCGCTGATGGAGAGATCATTTTGTGCGCAGCACCAGGCTACGAGCGGGACCAGCTGTTGCGGTCCTCCCCCGATGGGACCGTGCGTTTCACAGCCACCCCGGGCGCGCACACCGCGGCGCACACCACGGTTAATGCGCACGCTAACATTTCCTAAACAACACTACCAGTTTTTACAACCCATGGCGGAGCGCGCAGGCTCTTAGTCTCACACTTAAAGCGTTAATCATCAGTCTAATTGCTGCAACTCTACTAATTTGGGTTGTAATCCTTCAGCGATTATGTGTTATGCTCGATATCGGGTTTGTTCATTAATTAACAGGATTATTAACCTTTGCGTAGTGCCCGTTTGGGATTTGGCCCTGTAATGTTGCTGCCGAAAATGAGAAGAAAACAAGTAATTTACTCATAATCAGTGGCGGCGGGCTGCTACATGGCCTCTCGGTAGGCTGATGATCCTGTGCAAATAACTGATATAGACTGGCCCGAGCTAAATTAGGATTCATAGTGGGCTGACATCTCGTTAGGACGGCCTCTGCAGGTATTCGGTGGATGGAGAGGAGGGGGGGGGGGGAGGTTAAAATGATGCCTGTGCAAGGCTAGCAAACGCCAGAGACGGGGTGCTATGTCAATGACAAAGCAGTAATTAGAACACGGCCCAATCAAATCGTTGAAAAAAAGGACATGTGACCTCTGACCCTAGCCGACATCAGGTCAAAGGCTGCTGGAGGTAAAGGTTTGATGGGATTTGAAGGGGTCTAAAAGAGGAGGTGTTGGTGGGGGCTAGCGCTAGGTGGTGAGGGGGTATTGATTATGTTGTGTGGTGTAGTATTTTAGGGTTTGGAGGAGGGGAGGATGTGTTTACTTGCTTTTTTGTAGGCTCTCTGTAATTTTAATAAAGTGTAATTGTTTGTTTAGTTTGGCTCAATTAATTTGTATGAATTCTTTACGTAGAGTGGGAGAGTTTATGTGCTATACTGCAGCCAGCCACCAGGGGGCAATAATAACGTGTAGGCTTCACTTTTTTCGAGCCACAACTAATGATAATAACAAACAATGAACTAAAATTGTTAGCTCAAACTGCTAATTAGCTGTTTGTTAATAGTAAGGTAGTAGTTACAGTAGGTTTAGGTATTGGGGAGGGTTAAGGGTGTAGAAAAAAAGCATACTTTTTTTGCTAGCGGCATCTGGTGGATTTATGTGAGAACAGAAACATTTGAGTTCTCTAAAAGCGTACACAGCGGCCTCTTGTGGATTCGCGAAAACAAACACTGCAAAATAACATACCTCCTGAGATGTAGTTGGCGCTCTCCAGAAATGTATATAGGGGTACGTAATCAGAATGAACCTGGGTTGGTCAATTGACATCAAATCAATTAGCTTTTTATCAGCATTTTTGGCATGTTTTTTGATGACTCTAACATTGACATCTAATATTGATGTCAAAAAATGATTACAGGACTCTCTTGTAATTGAATAAGGATGCTAATTTTAGATCAACATGGCATCCAGGTAGTCAACCGACATCAAATCGATTATCGGTTTTGATGTGTCTTTTGACGGCGTAGATCAAACATCTAACATTAGCATCAAAATCATGTCAAAAATAATTAATAGATAATCTTGTAATCGATTGTTGATTCAAAGTGTCTTTTGATGATGTGAATTGACATCTAACATTGACATCTTAGACTAGTGTGAAAAACAATCACAGGACAGTTCTATAATCTATTTTTGATGCCAATTTTAGATGTCAATTTAATGTCGTTTGACATAAGGGTAGTCAATTAACATCAGATTGATTAGCATTTTTGACGTGTCTTTTGATGGCGTAAATTGACATCGAACGTCGGCACTAAAAATATGTCATTAACAAAACAATTACAAGACAGTGTTGTAATTAATTGTTGATGCTAGATGCCAAATTGCTGTTTTTTTTATTTGACATCAAGTCGATTCGCATTTTTGACGTGTCTTTTGATGGCGTAAGTTGACATCTAACATTGACATATAAAAACACGTAAAGATCTATTACAGAAAAGCCATGTGATCACTTTTTCACACTAATTTTAGCGCTAATTTTAATTTGATGTCATTTTGACATCAAGGTAATGAATTGACATCAAATCGATTTTTATTTTTGACTTGTTTTTATGTTGTAAATTGACAACTATTATTGTGTCAAAAAAAAAAAACGATTACAGGACAGTCTTGCAATTGAGTTTTGACACTAATTTTAGATCAACATGGCATCAAGGTAGTCAATTAACATCAGATTGATTAGCATTTTGACGTGTCTTTTGATGGCGTAAATTGACATCGAACATCGGCATTAAAAATATGTCATAAACAAAACAATTACAAGACAGTGTTGTAATTAATTGTTGATGCTAGATGCCAATTTGCTGTCTTTTTGATATGACATCAAGTCGATTAGCACTTTTGACGTGTCTTTTGATGGCGTAAGTTGACATCTAACATTGACATACAAAAACACGTAAAGATCTATTACAGAAAAGTCCTGTGATCAATTTTTCACACTAATTTTAGCGCTAATTTCAATTTGATGTCATTTTGACATCAAGGTAATCAATTGACATCAAATCGATTTTTATTTTTGACTTGTTTTTTATGTTGTAAATTGACAACTATTATTGTGTCAAAAAAAAAAAACGATTACAGGACAGTCTTGCAATTGAGTTTTGACACTAATTTTAGATCAACATGGCATCAAGGTAGTCAATTAACATCAGATTGATAAGCATTTTGACGTGTCTTTTGATGGCGTGAATTGACATCTAACATTGACATCAAAAAACGATTACAGGACAGTACTGTAATTAAATTTTAATATCAATTTTAGATCATTTTGACATCAAGGTAGTCAATTGACATCAAAATGATTTGTATTCTTGATGTGTCTTTTGATGTCATATTATGCCTGGTTACTAGGCCATTCAGGAGGGTTGATTACTGTTACTTACAGCCTAAGAGCTCATCTCCAATTCTCCGAGATATTCTGATATCCAATCTGAAATCCCAACTTTCCAAATGTATTTATTTTACACACACACAGATGGTCCAATCAGCTGTAGCTTAGCAACATCAGTTAATTGTGAGTGTGTATTGGTGGGTAGTGTGTGTGATGTGCTCAGGATAGACGGACAGATGTTATGATGGCGGCACTGCAGGGCTGCAGCAGTCTGTTTTCATTTCACAACATAAAGATCCCTCAAAATCACTTTGACTCACTTCCAGCTTCAATTATAAGCCCTTAATTCCCTGCCAAATGTAAAGTTGGAGCCTGATCTCAGATTTGTCAGCCGCAAAAGCCCAACGCTATACATTTACAAGAACTTTTGGCCGTTTCAGTAGTGGCGTACATTATGCTCAATTCATTTACAGTTCCACTTTTTGTTGTGAGTCACTGTAAAAAGTCGTCTATCCAAGTTTTAGGAGTAAAAAATAAATGCTTGACTTCTAGTTAGGATCAGAAGTGGCTTATATGAAAGACAAAAGCCTCAAGATTTTGCTTATTATACCAAAATAAAATCTGATCATGCCTTGATTTTGAATGATTTGATTAGGACAGTAAGCTCTGACTCTGCTTAAACTAA
The DNA here is from genome assembly GCF_052040795.2 of Danio rerio. Lineage (NCBI taxonomy): Eukaryota > Metazoa > Chordata > Actinopteri > Cypriniformes > Danionidae > Danio > Danio rerio. The sequence goes on along the minus strand of NC_141029.1, from coordinate 2,494,062 downwards.
AGTCTCATCACTGAACAGAAATAATGTCCAGTATAGAATATAAAGTCCTGCTGCAGTGGAGACAGAATGAATATTGTGTCTGACTCCATCATGAGCTTGGAGGACTGCATCCATACATCTCTGCACTGACTCAAATCACTGATTAATAAAGTCATCTGGAATGAAGAAGAAAGCCTTCCTGCAGGACTCCCAGAGCTCATCAAGATTCTTTGAGTTCATCTTCAACGCTTCCTCCTTCATCTTACCCCAAACATGCTCAATAATGTTCATATCTGGGGACTGGTTTGGCCAATCTTGACCTCCTTTGCTTTGAGGAACTTTGATGTGGAGGCTGAAGTATGAGCAGGAGCGCTATCCTGCTGGAGAATTGTCCCTCTCCTGTGGTTTGTAATGTAATGGGCAGCACAAATGTCTTGATACCTCAGGCTGTTGATGTTGATCATCCACTCTGCAGATCTCTCGCACACCCCCATATTAAATGAACCCCAAACCATGATTTTTCCTTCACCAAACTTGACTGATTTCCATGCTGGTTCCAGTAGGTCTTCTGCAGTGTTTGTGATGATTGGGATGCAGTTCAACTGATGATTCAGCAGAGAAATCCACCTTCTGACACGTTTCCAAATGATCAACTAGAAGTCAAGTTATTATTTGTTACAACTGGGACGACAAGACTTTGTTCAGGTAGTGTACACTCAAAAAAGAGGGGTCAAATAGGGACAAACCCAAACCATTGGATAAATGGAAAAAATAAGCCAAGGTGACAAGATTTGACTCATCTTTGGGGTAAAACCACCCATTTTTTTAATTTAGTGTCTACAAATTATGAAACTATACATGTTAAAATAATGTGCTTGGCTACACGAAAAGTAGTAAACATTTAATGTATACTTAAATTAAGTTCACTTAAGCCAATTGGTGCACCCGGAGGAAAACCACATTGACACACGTAGAACATACAAACTCCACACAGGAATGACAACTTGCCCAGCCGGGACTCGAACCAGTGACCTTCTTTGTGTGAGGCAACAGTGCTATCCACTGAGCCACCGTGCCGCCCATTCAATCCACCTAATTAAGTAAAAACAAATATTCATTCATTCATTTTCTTTTCGGCTTAGTCCCTTTATTAATCTGAGGTCGCCACAGCGGAATGAACCGCCAACTTATCCAGCATATGTTTTACGTAGAGGACAATTTTAGCCCAATTCACCTGTACCGCTTGTCTTTTGACTTGTGGGGGAAACCGGAGCAACCGGAGAAAACCCACGCGGGCGCGGGGAGAACGGGCAAACTCCACACAGAAATGCCAACTGACCCAGCTGAGGCTCGAATCAGCAACCTTCTTGCTGTGAGGCGACAGCAGTACCTACTGCGCCACCGCATCGCCTAAAACAATTAAGTTCATTAAATCAATTTGTGTTGGGACAACATGAAGGAATCGTGTGGAACCCAGCATACAGTGCATAGTATCAGTGACGTGCCTTTTTGCAGGACACCTGCTGCAAACATGCGGAGCAAAGAGAGCAAAAGAGGAAGTGAAATCAGAGAGAATTACAGAGAAGAAAAGAAAGAGAGAGAGGGAGAGAAGGTTAAAAATAGTTAGCGTCTGGCACAGTATGATTGAGCTTCCGGGGCTCTGAAAATTCACTCTAATTATTCAACGGTATCCCTCTGTCATCCCGGCCTCCGCATTCCTGCTCTGGCAAATCCGAGTCACTCCCACTATTATACATAATTCGGCGGCTTAATTGGCACGGACGGTGCTGAAAAGTGGGCTGCGGAAAATCCTGGGAGACTCGCGGGGCCACATCTGAGTGGCTCCATCAGCGCTCCAGTCCCCCGAGGTGAAGGAAGTCAGCAAATATTTCATCTGCCGGACTATCAAAGTGCTTCACCCCTGGAGCCTGATTCCCTCTGATTCACTGACAGCATTATTTATAGCCCGAGAGGGAAGATGACGGATGTTAATGCCAGTGAGATTATGCGCTCGCTGCCATAACGATATGTTGGACTTGAGCGGAGAGGTTAACTAAACTAGTCATTTAAGTTATAAGTGGGCCACTGGCATGCCGGAAAAGCAGCCTTCAGCCGTTCCCGAGGCCAAAGGGAAGCCAGACAAACTGTTTGTGCGACGCATTAAAATAGATTCTAATGGCGGTCCCCTAAGACGCATACGTCTCATCTCGGATCTGGGGTGGCAGGGAGCGAGTTTACTGCTAACCTTGGGCTCGTGAAGAGAGTCATTAAACAAAGGAAAAAGAGTAACCTTGACCGGCCGGTGAGTCGGCTATATATCTGCAGAGCGCCTAAAAACAGGATACGATGGCTGAGTCTGAAATCTTCAAAATCCTGTATTCTTAAATAGCACACTGTTTGAGGGAGCGGCCATTGGTAGTGGTGTCCCAAACCATAGTGAAAATTCTAAAGTAGCTTAGCTTAGCATAAGACATTGAATTGGATTAGACCATTAGCATCTTGCTCTAAAAGCAGGATACAATGGCTGTGTCTGAAACCGCGCCCCTATTATCTTAAATAGCGCACTATTTGAGGGAGCGGCCAATTGAAGTGGTGTCTGAAACCATAGTGGACATTCTAAAGTAGCTTAGCTTAGCATAGATCATTGAATCGGATTAGACCATTAGCATCTCACTCTAAATACAGGACACGATTGCTGTGTCTAAAATCCTAAAACGCCTGTTATCTTAAATAGCACTCTGTTTGAGGGAGCGGCCATATGTAGTGGTGTCTGAAACCATAGTGGACATACTAAAATAGCTTAGCATAAGACATTGAATCGGATTAGACCATTAGCATCTGTCTCTTAAAACAGGATACGATGGCTGTGCCTGAAATCCTGAAACACCTGTAATCTTAAATAATGCACTGTTTGAGGGAGCGGCCATTTGTAGTGATGTCCCAAACCATAGTGAACATTCTGCAGTAGCTTAGCTTAGCATAAGACATTGAATCAGATTAGACCATATGCATCTGTCTCTAAAAACAGGATATGATGGCTGTGTCTGAAATCCTGAAACACCTGTAATCTTAAATAGCGCACTGTTTGAGGGAGCGGCCATTTGTAATGATGTCTGAAACCATAGTGGACATTCTAAAATAGCTTAGCTTAGCATAAGACATTGAATCTGATTAGACCATTAGCATCTCACTCTAAAATCAGGATACAATGGCTGTGTCTGAAACCGCGCCCCTATTATCTTAAATAGCGCACTATTTGAGAGAGCGGCCAATTGAAGTGGTGTCTGAAACCATAGTGGACATTCTAAAGTAGCTTAGCTTAGCATAGATCATTGAATCGGATTAGACCACTAGCATCTCACTCTAAAAACAGGACACGATTGCTGTGTCTAAAATCCTAAAACGCCTGTTATCTTAAATAGCACTCTGTTTGAGGGAGCGGCCATTTGTAGTGGTGTCTGAAACCATAGTGGACATACTAAAATAGCTTAGCTTAGCATAAGACATTGAATCGGATTAGACCATTAGCATCTGTCTCTTAAAACAGGATACGATGGCTGTGTCTGAAATCCTGAAACACCTGTAATCTTAAATAATGCGCTGTTTGAGGGAGCGGCCATTTGTAGTGATGTCCCAAACCATAGTGAACATTCTGAAGTAGCTTAGCTTAGCATAAGACATTGAATCAGATTAGACCATTAGCATCTGTCTCTAAAAACAGGATATGATGGCTGTGTCTGAAATCCTGAAACACCTGTAATCTTAAATAGCGCACTGTTTGAGGGAGTGGCCATTTGTAATGATGTCTGAAACCATAGTGGACATTCTAAAATAGCTTAGCTTAGCATAAGACATTGAATCAGATTAGACCATTAGCATCTCACTCTGAAATCAGGATATGATGGTTGAGTCTGAAATCTTGAAAATCCTGTAATCTTATATAGCACACTGCTTGAGGAAGCGGCCATATGTAATGGTGTCAAAAACCATAGTGGACATACTAAAATAGCTTAGCTTAGCATAAGACATTGAATCTGATTAGACCATTAGCATCTCACTCTAAAATCAGGATACAATGGCTGTGTCTGAAATCGGGCCCCTATTATCTTAAATAGCGTACTATTTGAGGGAGCGGCCATTTGAAGTGGTGTCTGAAACCATAGTTACATACTAAAGTAGCTTAGATTAGCATAGGTCATTGAATCGGATTAGACCATTAGCATCTCACTCTAAAAACAGGACACGATTGCTGTGTCTAAAATCCTAAAACGCCTGTTATCCTAAATAGCACTCTGTTTGAGGGAGCGGCCATATGTAGTGGTGTCTGAAACCATAGTGGACATACTAAAATAGCTTAGCATAAGACATTGAATCGGATTAGACCATTAGCATCTGTCTCTTAAAACAGGATACGATGGCTGTGCCTGAAATCCTGAAACACCTGTAATCTTAAATAATGCACTGTTTGAGGGAGCGGCCATTTGTAGTGATGTCCCAAACCATAGTGAACATTCTGCAGTAGCTTAGCTTAGCATAAGACATTGAATCAGATTAGACCATATGCATCTGTCTCTAAAAACAGGATATGATGGCTGTGTCTGAAATCCTGAAACACCTGTAATCTTAAATAGCGCACTGTTTGAGGGAGCGGCCATTTGTAATGATGTCTGAAACCATAGTGGACATTCTAAAATAGCTTAGCTTAGCATAAGACATTGAATCTGATTAGACCATTAGCATCTCACTCTAAAATCAGGATACAATGGCTGTGTCTGAAACCGCGCCCCTATTATCTTAAATAGCGCACTATTTGAGAGAGCGGCCAATTGAAGTGGTGTCTGAAACCATAGTGGACATTCTAAAGTAGCTTAGCTTAGCATAGATCATTGAATCGGATTAGACCACTAGCATCTCACTCTAAAAACAGGACACGATTGCTGTGTCTAAAATCCTAAAACGCCTGTTATCTTAAATAGCACTCTGTTTGAGGGAGCGGCCATTTGTAGTGGTGTCTGAAACCATAGTGGACATACTAAAATAGCTTAGCTTAGCATAAGACATTGAATCGGATTAGACCATTAGCATCTGTCTCTTAAAACAGGATACGATGGCTGTGTCTGAAATCCTGAAACACCTGTAATCTTAAATAATGCGCTGTTTGAGGGAGCGGCCATTTGTAGTGATGTCCCAAACCATAGTGAACATTCTGAAGTAGCTTAGCTTAGCATAAGACATTGAATCAGATTAGACCATTAGCATCTGTCTCTAAAAACAGCATATGATGGCTGTGTCTGAAATCCTGAAACACCTGTAATCTTAAATAGCGCACTGTTTGAGGGAGTGGCCATTTGTAATGATGTCTGAAACCATAGTGGACATTCTAAAATAGCTTAGCTTAGCATAAGACATTGAATCAGATTAGACCATTAGCATCTCACTCTGAAATCAGGATATGATGGTTGAGTCTGAAATCTTGAAAATCCTGTAATCTTATATAGCACACTGCTTGAGGAAGCGGCCATATGTAATGGTGTCAAAAACCATAGTGGACATACTAAAATAGCTTAGCTTAGCATAAGACATTGAATCTGATTAGACCATTAGCATCTCACTCTAAAATCAGGATACAATGGCTGTGTCTGAAATCGGGCCCCTATTATCTTAAATAGCGTACTATTTGAGGGAGCGGCCATTTGAAGTGGTGTCTGAAACCATAGTTACATACTAAAGTAGCTTAGATTAGCATAGGTCATTGAATCGGATTAGACCATTAGCATCTCACTCTAAAAACAGGACACGATTGCTGTGTCTAAAATCCTAAAACGCCTGTTATCCTAAATAGCACTCTGTTTGAGGGAGCGGCCATATGTAGTGGTGTCTGAAACCATAGTGGACATACTAAAATAGCTTAGCTTAGCATAAGACATTGAATCAGATTAGACCATTAGCATCTCTTTCTAAAAACAGGATACGATTGCTGTGTCTGAAATCCTGAAACGCCTGTAATCTTAAATAGCACACTTTTTTAGGGGACGGCCATTTGTAGTGGTGTCTGAAACCATAGTGGACATTCTAAAATAGCTTAGCTTAGCATAAGACATTGAATCAGATTAGACCATTAGCATCTTGCTCTAAAAACAGGATCTGATGGCTGTGTCTGAAATCCTGAAACACCTGTAATCTTAAATAGCGCACTATTTGAGGGAGCGGCCATATGTAGTGGTGTCTGAAACCATAGTGGATGTTCACTGAATCAATCCCACAATGCATCACAATTACAAGTGTACAACATACTCAACAAATAGAAAATAACCATAATGCACTGCGAATGCACATAAACATTTCATTTAAAAATGACCAAAGAGTTTTGATAATTCTCCTATTTACATTGTGTACTAACAGAATTGAATAGTATTTTCTAGGACGATATGGAACTATACTCTCTTTCTAGTTATCATTATAAGTATAGTTCCTAGCCATATCAACCTAGAAAATAACAACTTTTCATTTTTGTTGGCCTTAGTACACGATGCAACTACAGAAGAGTCAAGCTTTAAATAGGAGAATTATCAAAACTCTCTGGTCATATTTGAGTGAGATGCTAATGGTCTAATCTGATTCAATCATCTACGCTAAGCTAAGCTAATCATGCTCCCGCCAGACCCGGAGATCGGCTGAATGGACTGAAAAATGGTAAAACTTCAATGTTTAACTGAAGTGAAGCTAAAAATTAAGCCTGAAAGTGGAGTATTTATTTCAAAGCATTTGTGGTTTAGGCAAGGAATTGTCATTTGAGTTTATCATGTTTGAAGCTGTAATTAGTGTACAGAACATCTGCCCAGACTAAAGAGACAGTAAGCGTTTTACATACTGCAGTGTGTTTTACTCAGCGTATCATGCGCCATACGTTCCGTCAGATGTTGAACACCTTGCATGGTATGCTAGTTAATTATTATTAATGGTTACATTTCTTTTTCCCCAACAGACAGTATTGTTGAGTAAAACATGGCGCATTTCTTTTATATTCTGAGATAAGGTTTTTGATTTTATTGTAACACCCCCTCCAGTCACTTCATGTGTTTGATCATTCATTTACTCGACGATCAATGTTTTAGACAGCTTGAAAATGCAAACTTCTGGAAGGCTTTCACAAGTTTTTGAAGACAATACTCTTACATATTATTATAATAATTAAAGAGATAGCTCACCCAATAAAGAAGTTTACACACTCAAACTGTTCTAACTTTTAATATATATATATTTTTTTTTAGAAATTTAGATACATTTCTTAGAAAGAAGATATTGTTTTACTTTTGACTATACTTTACTGACGAATGCTGGAAAAACTACCATTGACATCCACTGTAGAAACCATGTATAACTATGTATACATACATTTAACAAAAAAACAATATAAACTTTTTTTTAACATTTATACGTCACCTGGCATACGTAAAAGTGACATGATCACACTTTAATGATGTGGCTATGTCTTTTTTTTGTAGATACTAGCAACAAGGGTATTACTATAATACTATATTATTGAAGAGTTTGAACTCTCAGTAATGATTAAATCACACTGAACTGAGCTAAACTGAACTGAACTGAACTTAAACACTAAAACCTGAACCACACTGTTCCAGTTACTATGACCATTTATGTGAAGCTGCTTTGACACAATCTACATTGTAAAAGCGCTATACAAATAAAGCTGAATTGAATTGAATATTACTACTATTACTACTACTCATTTACTCAACCCAGGCTTATTGTGGAAACGTAGCTCCGCAGACAATTCTGGAGGCCGTGAAATACATCCCGGGAGGTACGTATTAGTGCAGTTTTGGTTTTCACGAATCCGCGAGAGGCCGCTGTGCGTGCTTTTTTTGCGTCTCGAACGCCTCTCACAAGCGTGCGCGTGCCGTTCGCGTCCGCGCTGTTCTCGCGTAAAACGCCGACAGAGGCCGCTGTCAATCGACCGTCTGTCCGGCTGGCTGAATGACTGAATGATAGACTGGGCGGCCGGCCAATCGGCCGACCCAGCCACCCTCTTCCTCCATCTTCCCTAAATCCAAGCGATGATTTACGAAAGCCGTGCAGAAAAAGAAAAGCGCTCGTCTGATTTTGACCGCGTTTTCGGATTTCGCCCCATTCTCGTTCGCTTTATTTTTTGGATTCTGTTTTTTGTCTTACCTGATTTCTGGAACTGCTCTTTCCCGGACTCGAACCCGGCCTACACACGGAGGAGGCGAGCCGTCAGCCCCGTATCATTCGCTTGAAAAAACGTAATGCAGCCATACGTACCTCCGGCCACGTTAATCGTGGTCTCCAGAAACATCCGCGGGGCTACGTTTTCAGAATGAGCTTGGGTTGCATTTACTGTAACTAACTATAGTTATAGATAATTAACTTGAGTAAGAGTAAAACTACACATATTTAAATGTACTCCAAAAGTACTCGTTACCCAATAATTTTACTCAAGTAAATGTAACTAAGTAAATGTAACTCGTTACTACCGACCTCTGCTTATAACTGTACTCTTTCCACCACTGCTGAAATCATGTGGAATGTTTTGTCAGTGTATAAGAACATACAAGGATGTAAAGGCTCCGCCCTTTTCTAGAAAGTGGGTAGGGAAATAACCAGCTAATTTGCATTTAAAGAGACACACATGAAGCTTTTTTTTCTTTTTCATCAACTTATACATGGGCATCTACAGCATGGTATAATTAGGTATTTTCAGTTGAAACTTCACAAACACATTCTGAGGCCTCTGGGATTTCGCTTACATCTTGGACAAAGGGGCCTTATAGGTTTCCTTTTATAAAAACAGGTCTAAAATCTGCCACATGAGCAGTTTCCTTCTGCCCAGATCTTTCCAGAAGCCGGAGGAACATGTGTAAGCAGTCTTTAGCTCTGTTTGTTTGTAGTGACAGCGAGCTGCAAACAGCCGTGTGATCTGCTAAACTCTGAGCCGCTGCTGATCATGCGGCCGCAGATACACTAAACCCATCAAATCACCAGATCAAAGAGGGATTAAGGGTAAACCTCAGACATGAGAGGGGCCGGCTTCTACACAGCACCACACATTCCTGAAGACATGCACACAAACACACACACACACACAAACACTTTGTTTGCTATATTTATGGGGACTTCTCATAGACTAAATGATTTTTGTATTGTACAGACTGTACGTTCTGTCCTCTTCCCCCAACACTACCCTCACAGAGAACACTCTGCATGTTTACATTTTCATAATACTTCATTCTGTGTACTTTATGCAGCCTGATCTCACGAGAAAACGTAAGTATTTTACGTTTTGCCAGTTTAGTGGCTAATTCGTACAAATTCGTACGAGTTCAGTCGTACGAAATGGTACGATTTTTAAAAGGAGGCGTGGCACCTGACCCCACCCCTAACCCCAACCGTCATTGGGGGATAAGCAAATCGTACTAAATTGTACGAATTAGATCGTACGAATTCATACGAATTAGCCACTAAATGAAAAAGTTACGAATTGCCGTGAGATTGTGTTGACTTTATGAGACATTTTCCTCATGGAGACCAAAAATTGTCTTTACAAGGTCAAAATTTACTGGTATTGCTACAATTGTAGCGACATCTGGTCCCCACAGCATACGAAAAACAAGGCACACACACACAAAAACAGACAATAATACACATTTATTAGAGCAACATTGTTCTAATGCATATTAATCGCACTAATTTGCATATAATTTAATGTTGCTTGACATTGCAGGCTGCCATTATTGATGTAAAATATATTCAAACAACCATATATATATATACACACACACACACACACACACACACACACACACACACACACACACACACACACACACACACACACACATATATATATATATATATATATATATATATATATATATATATATATTTATATCAGTTCATCATCCTATCATGTGCAGAGTCGCATTGGTATTGTTGGCTTTACAGCAGGTTTACTTTACTTGTACTACATTTTTGGGTAAGTAATGGCACTCTTTCCACCACTGCTGAAATCACGTGGAATGTTTTGTCAATGTACAAGGACATACACGGATGTAAAGACTCCACCCTTTTCTAGAAAGTATATTGGTTCATTTGCATTTTTGCTAATATAAGGACGGGAAAATCCTTATATTACTAAATATAACTAAATACACTGCTTGATTTTTATTTGCAGTTGTTTTTTTATTTCATTTTTATTTTTCAAAACTTATTTTTCCCTTTGCAGTTCTTTATTTTTGTTAACAAAATTACTTTTGTTTCTTAAAAATAAATGTTCTCTTTGTGATTTCTGCAGATTCGCATTTATTTGTTGTTCTGCTCAACACTTTATTTTTCGTTTGCAAAACTTTCTTTTATTTTGCAAGTGTAGATGGCCCCAAACTAAACTAAAATGAAGTAACAAATTATTTCTTTGATAACTGGAAAGGAATATTTGAACTTATCTGTTTGCAATAAACTGATGTTTTTCTAGAATTTATTGGTGATAATGGCCAGGAATGTGGGACCATTATTACCTTTTTAGCACATGTGTCAATTGTGTCAATTGTTGAGTGGACTAAATATAAAAAAGACAGTATTTTATTTACTAAGTGTTCTTTTTTTGCCTTTATTCTTGCCATAATAAAAATATAATTGTAGAGCAACCCATGTTCTGTTGTCATTAATATTTTAATAAACTATATTAGGTCAAACTTCTCGAGATATGAACTTAAGCAAGTGATATACCAAACTTAAAGAGCCCATATTATGGGTTTTTGAAAATTCCCCTCCATGTAGTGTGTAACACAGCTCTAAGTGAAGTGAAGTATCCAGCTAAGGCTTAAATCTGTAAGAATACAGTGTTTAAAACGGTTGATTCATCTATAAAAGAGTCGATTCATAGTGCTTCAAACGAGTCGCCTTGATACCGACTCATTAGGTGTTTCGCCATGACGTACGAACGAAACCAAGTTATTCACGTGCACGCGCAAACCCGGGAGATTTCAAACCTGAGGCCCCGCCCTCTGACGCAGAAACCCAGACACACACACACCCACAAACGCACGCACACCCACAAACACACGCACACAAACATGCCGGTCGATTGAAGTCACACTGCAGATGGATATATTGAGTATCTACCCAAAGATGAAACATCAGCATTATAACCAAGCAGTTGGAAACTTCTGGAAGCTACATGCTACAAAGAATACTTCATCTGAGTTTGTTAAAGGAAGGATCAGTAAAGAGTAACTGATGGACGTCAGGATGGGTTTCTTCCATTTCTCAAGTGTAAGTACGTGCGGTTAAAGTTGTTGCCTCGTTGACTCTAGCTTGCAAATGTATTTAGTTGTGATTTGTTACTTGTAACCGCGTGTACTGTATCAGGTTAACTAGATATTTTATCTTATCGCGTGCAAAGTCACGTTAAAAACGTGACGCGTGCTGTTTGTTTATGGAGCTCCGTGCTAGAGTTCTGCTCCCGCGATTTATTCGGAAATGTATTCCCGCGCCGCAGAAATCTGGCGCGGGGAGAGAGAGAGAGAGAGCGAGAGAGAGCGAACGAACGAGCTTTGTGTACTTTGTGCTGTGTGTGTGTTTTTATACAGACAGCTTGGCTGTCTGGACTGTATACTGGGTGATATTTGGTTGTGTTCTCCGCTCTAGCGGGACTGGGCGCGGCGGGCAGAAAACGGAGCGGGTTCTCAGGCTAAAACCTGGCGGGTGCGGGCTGAAGCGGGAGCGTTGTCATCCGGAGGTGTGTGTGTGTTTTTGTGTGTGTGTGGTATGGCGAGTACACGACTGTCTCCTTCGTTCGGTTATCCGTGGCACTATCCACTCGCCATAGTGTGGCAGCTAAAATCCACGCCTGCACTATCGAGCGTGTATGAACTGTGATTACTTTTTATATTGCTGATTAGCTATTGGCCATTTCCCTCTCTGACTGAAGGCAGTCGACCAATCGCGACGGACTGTCATCGGTCCAATCAGCGCAGATTAGCTCCGCGCTAAGGAGGGGTTTGGGAACAAATGAATCACTGAACGATTCATACAGGAGTCGCTGGGATAATTAGGTAAAAATAAATGCAGATTATAAGACCATGAAAGTGTTTTTTGACCTTGCATGCATATTAGACTGTTGTTGGAGACCCTTACAACCAAGATATGACCCTATTTCATGTATAATATGGGCTCTTTAATAAAAAAAATCTTGAATGGTTATAAAAATTGTTATAATCATTAAAATAATTTATAAAAATAATAAAATAATTAGTTTAAAAATCTTGAATGATAATAATGATATGACATAGTTCAGACACTTTGTACTTCTCTGTTAATCTGTTTATATAAATACATGATTTTACCATATATAGCAGTGATTGTTTACCATATTAAGCAGCAAAAATATTGCTTAAGCGGGATAATAATATTGACCTTAAAATGGTTTTAAAAGATTTATATTATTCTAGGCGAAATTAAAACAAATGATACTTTCTCCAGAAGAAAACATATTATAGGAAATACTGTGAAAAATTCCTGAATCTGTTCAACATCAACTGAGAAATATTTAAAAACAGAAAAAGAATGAGAGTGAATAATTTTGACTTTAATTGTATAAATGGCTGATTATTTAATGCTTCTTTCTAAGTTCAAAACTCTGACTCGAACCAAGTTAGTTGTTTTTCTGAAATCAAATTGGTGTAAACACCAAAATTGATGCTCACTACATATCTTTAGCTTCCACATCTTTACATTCATGTCCATTCATAATAGCTAGCATTTGCTTGACCAATAGCATCTTTGTCTGACTTGTAGGATACAGACAGTAAGACGGGAAATTAGTGCCGCTATTAATGCTTTTTAGATCTCCCAAAACACTGACATTTCACACAAACACAGACACAAAGCTTGTGTTTAACAGCAGGAAGGAGGATATAAATGCAGTAATTTGGCATATTGTCTTCTACAGGCATTTCCTGCGCTGACGTGAAACGGTCGAGACAAGGGATGGAAATATTTGTATTTTTACAGATCTGAATCATCTTTCACGGAAACAAAAGCTGCCATTGATAATATCCTCTGATCTCTACTGTCCTATTCATTCACTTTTATTTGTCTCCATATCCTCTTGTGGGTGTTAGTGTTAGTGTGTTAGTGTGTGTGTGTGTGTGTGTGTCAGTGTGTGTGTTATCTTTCCTTTTCCTCATTTCCAGTCATATTTATTCATCTGTTGGGCTCTGATGATGATCATCACTTTTTTTCCTTCTTCTTCAGTATACTGTAGATGTTGTGTGTGTTTATATTTGTGGTTGTGTGTGTTTTTTGATTGGGTTACGATCAGGAGTGTAAATATTTTCTGGAGATCTGAGTTCTTCACATAAAATTGATAATACTGTATTATTTGGACTTCCCAGTACTAGGTTGCGGCTGGAAGGACATCCACTCCGTAAAACATATGCTGGATAAGTTGGCAGTTCATTCTGCTGTGGCGACCCCTGATAAATAAATGGATTGAGCCAAAGGAAAATGAATGAATTATTTAGACATGAAATAAATGATTTAAGACTTAGATAATTTGTTCGTGATTAAAATTGATAATCATTTGAGTCGTGTATTGAAGTTTCTACAAATATATGAAGCAGAATAACATCATTGATAATCATAAGAAATGTTTCTTAAGCATCAAATTATCTGGATTTCTGATTTCAGATAAATAAATTGGATTAAAAAATATATGAACATATAAAAAGATTCAAGGAATTTAGAGGAATTACAGTGCGTATGAGGATGAAGGCCCAAGCCTTAGCTGAACAACCGACTGGTTAAGCCCTGTCTGTGCACATTGTTACTGTCAACTGTGTTTTATCCAACCCTGTTATCATCAACTCTTTTACTGTCAACTCTGTTATCACAAACAATGTTATCGTCAAATCCGTTATCGTCATCTCTGCAATTGTCAACTCTGTTACCGTCAATGATTTTACTATCAACTCTGCTATTGTCAACTCTGTAACCACCAACTCTATTACTGTCAGGCATGTGCACAGACAGGGCTTAACCAGTGCAGTGCACATGCACTGTTTTATCTTGGATAAAAAGTACCCTTCAAAAATGAACTAAAATGCCCCCTGGTCTTCAGTTTGCGACCGTCCCTTCCAACCCTTATCAGTTCTTTTACTGTCAACTCTGATTTATTGAACTCTGTTATCATCAACTCTGTTACTGTCAACTCTGAATTATTCAACTCTGTTATCATCAACTCTATTAGTGTTAACTCTGATTTATTCAACTCTGTTATCATCAACTCTTTTACTGTCAACTCTGATTTATTCAACTCTGTTATCATCAACTCTTTTACTGTCAACTCTGATTTATTCAACTCTGTTATCATCAACTCTGTTAGTGTCAACTCTGATTTATTCAACTCTGTTTTCACCAACTCTATTACTGTCAACTGTTTTATTCAACTCTGTTATCATCAAATCTGTTACTGTCAATTGTTTTATTTAACTCTGTTATCAACTCTGTTACGGTCAACTCTGTTACTGTCAACTCTGTTTTATTCAACTCTGTTATCATCAACTCTGTTACTGTCAACTCTGTTTTATTCAACTCTGTTATCATCAACTCTTTTACTGTCAACTCTGATTTATTCAAATCTGTTATCATCAACTCTTTTACTGTCAACTCTGATTTATTCAACTCTGTTATCGTCAACTCTTTTACGGTCAACTCTGTTACTGTCAACTGTTTTATCCAACTGTGTTATCAACTCTTTCTATCCAACTCTGTTACCGAGTTGACAAAAACAGAGCTGATGAAAACCGTGTTGATGATAACAGAGTTTATGAAAACGATAAACAGTGACGATAACAGAGTTAATAGTAAAAGAGTTGACAATAACAGAGGATGGTAACTGTTTTGACAGTAGCAGTTGACGATAACTGAGCTGACGATAACAGAACTTGTGATAGCAAAGTTGACGATAACAACTGAAAGTAGCTGAGTTGAGAGTAACAGAGTTGGAAGTAACAGCTGACAGTAACTGAGATGAAGATTACAGAGTTGATGACAACAGAGTTGACATTTTCCACCATTTTGTGCTTCAACTCAAACCGGATACCACATGGCATGTTTAAATTATTTCATGCATTTTCATCATATTATCGTTTTTAAAACATGATATTCACTGTAATAGTGCAGGAACAGAGTTGACGTAATTAACAATTGGTGAATCCTAAACATTTTGCACAAATTGATGAGAGAAAAATAACGACATGCCTTCCAGAGTTTCTCGCGAGGAAGTGACATCACTTGGAGCAGGTCACATGCTTTTTCTATCAGCGCAGTACAGATTGTTCTGTCTTTTTATAATCAATGTATCAGAGATGACCAGAACATAGCAACAGACAAAAAGATGCATTCTTTATTACTGTAATTATAAATAATACAATAAAACTGATGTTTCATGAAAATGTTTATATAGCTTAGTAAACACACACACACACACACACACACACACACACACACAAATGAAAATTAGACTTAATTATTTCATGATAATTAAAGCTAAATGTTTGATTCGAGACCCTTTATGTTGCATACTCCATGTCTCCAGTGTTGTTATTAATTTAATGCGTTTATTTAAAATTCAAGCCGCGTCTGAAAAGCTCTCACAGCTCATCCGGTCTCAGTTTAATAAACACTTTGCACTTGCATGGGGACAGTGAGCATGTGTGTAAAAGTGTGAAAATGTGGACACACGCAGTCCTGTGGGTCTGCTATGACAATCTCAGATCACACACACACACACACACACACACACGCATATGCTTCCAGAAATGAACATGTGTAACACGAGCGCTGTTTCAGTCACACTTCACACTTGACCCTTATCCTCTGGGATATTTTTATTGTCGCCAGCACAGATAATGTGTGGGACATCAATGCCTGTCTGCAAATCCTGCGCTGATTGGAGAAGAAGAAAAAACATTTAATGATTTAATGAGTTTAACTCTGCGAGAGAGAGAGAGAGAGAGAGAGAGAGAGAGAGAGAGAGAGAGAGAGAGAGAGAGAGAGTCTGTCGGAGGAAATAAAAGCTTTTTTATGTTCATGTAGGGAGGGTCATTAGCATAATATCCTCTTCTGTAAGGTGAACGCAGAATAGTAATTGGCTTGGCCTTTTCTCTCAGTGTGTTGTAAAACAGTTAGGCATTAATTTGTGGATAACTATGCAATTATTTCTGAATGCTAAAAGCTGGGTGGGGGGACGGGTAAAAAGAAGAGATGAGAGAAAAAGAAAGACTAGGATGACTAAAGTTAGACAAGATTATAGTAAATAGAAATAAAGAAATGTTTCAGTGAACGGATGTATGTCACAGTAATGGTGACATGATGGGAATCTGATTTATGGCAATGTGTGAGTGTTGCAGAATTGCGGATACATCTGATGCTTGATTTCCCCTAAAGTGCAAATGTGCAATTTACAGTAAACTTATTTCATTGTTATAGTAAAATAATGCAAAATGCTTATATTTGATAAGGAATGTTTAACTCTGTTACTTCGTGATTTTTAACTTAACCGAACAGAGTTGAGAATAACGGAGTTGACAATAATGGAGTTCACAGTAACAAAGTTGACAGCAATGGAGTTGACTAACAAAGTTGAGAGTAACAGAGTTCACAGTGACAGAGCTGACAGTGGTGAAGTAGAGATTAATGGAGTTGTAAGTCGACAGTAACAGTTTCGAGAGTAACTAAGTTGACAATAACAGAGTCGAGAGTAACAGTTAACAGTAACAAAGTCGAGAGTAACAGAGTTCACAGTAACAGAGTTAAAAGTAACGGATTTAAGAGTAACGAAGTTGAGAGTCACGGAGTGAGGAGTAACAGAGTTGACAGTATAGTGGAGTTGACAGTAACAGGGTTGAGATTAATTGAGTTGACAGTAACAGGGTTGAGAGTAACAGAGTTGAGAATAGTGGAGTTGACAATAATAGAGTTGACAACAATGGAGTTGACAGTAACGGAGTTGACAGCAGTGGAGTTGACACTAAAGAAGATGAGAATACCAGAGTCAACAATATCAGAGTTGACAGCAACAGAGTTGAGAGTAACAGAGTTGGGAGTAATGGAGTTGACAGCAGTGGAGTTTACAGTAACGTAGTTGACAATAATGAAGTTGAGAGTTATGGAGTGGCACAAACACACACACACTCACAAACACACACTTACACTCACAAACACACACTTACACTCACAAACACACACACTCACAAACACACACACTCACAAACACACACTCACAAACACACACTTACACTCACAAACACACACTCACAAACACACACTCACAAACACACACTTACACTCACAAACACACACTTACAATCACAAACACACACTTACACTCACAAACACACACTTACACTCACAAACACACACTTACACTCACAAACACACACTTACACTCACAAACACACACTTACACTCACAAACACACACACTCACAAACACACACTTACACTCACAAACACACACACTCACAAACACACACGTACACTCACAAACACACTTACACTCACAAACACACACACTCACAAACACACACTTACACTCACAAACACACACTTACACTCACAAACACACACTTACACTCACAAACACACACTTACACTCACCAAAACACACTAAAACTCACAAACACACACTTACACTCACCAAAACACACTAAAACTCACAAACACACACTTACACTCACAAACACACACTTACACTCACAAACACACACTTACACTCACCAAAATACACTAAAACTCACAAACACACACTTACACTCACAAACACACACTTACACTCTCAAACACACACTTACACTCACAAACACACACTTACACTCACAAACACTCACAAACACACACTTACACTCACAAACACACACACATACACACACTCACGAGTTGAACACTCTCATGAACTCCTCCAGTTGTGAAGGAAATCAGCAGAGATGCTAATGAAGCCTAAACAATGAATAATTCATGCGGGTAAACATTTCCCTCTGTCCGACCGGCTTATGCATAATTTATATTTTAATAATTTCAGCGTATTTCAGTGTTTTGGACCGCTTCCTCACTCACGCTGACCCACTTTACCCACACCTCTCGCTTCATAACTCAACAGATTCAGGAGGAGCTGGAAATCCTGCAGAATAATCACACTCATGACTGCCACAGCCGGATTTAAATATGTAAATGTACATTTGCAATCAGCCAATCACACAGTGTGCGGCACAGCCCAGAGTTTAAGCTGAATTATGCATCATTATGAGCCAGCGTGGGAGGGTTTCTGTACTGTAGTTTACCACACAGACGTTTGTGCGTTAGTTGCAGATGTTTGTGAGTGTTAGTGTGTATATTAGTGCATGCGCATATATATATATATATATATATATATATATATATATATATATATATATATATATATATATATATATATATATATATATGATATATTAAATGATAATGCTTGACTATTTAAGCAAGTTTGGCATGCTGTCCCGGGAGAGAACCCTGAGCTTGGAGATAGATGAGCCCAAGGCTCCCACCTGGCCAATAAGCATTAAGCGGGATATGAGATCAGGTAACTTCCCAAGAATAGACCACTAACTGCGCTAGTTTGTAATTGCTCGTGACTTTAACTTTTGTTGCATGGTTTTTTGAGTGTGGGAAGAAACCGGAGCACCCGGGGAAAACCCACGCAAACATGCAACACTCCGCACAGAGTGTGTCAGTTGGCTCAGCTAGTGTTTAAACCAACGACCTCCTTGCTGAGGGGCAACAGAGCTAGCCACTGAGCCATTGTGTCGCCCAAACTTAGAATTGAGGAGGAGGGAGAAGGGATGGATGGGGTGGTTCCCAAAACGAAGATAAGGAATAAAGTTTATGCTGGATATTTATATTGAATTTAGAGTGATCCGATTGGCTAGTTTGTGATTAGTGATAGGGATCAGCTGTAGTCGATTCTATCATGTGCTCCTCTCGAAATTACTTCACTTAAGGTCAATATTATTAGCCCCCTTAAGCAATATTAGTTTTGGATTGTCTCCAGAATAAACCACTGTTATACAATAACTTGCTTAATTACCCTAACTTTACCCTAATTAACCTAGTGAAGCCTTTAAATGTCTCTTTAAGCTGTATAAAAGTGTCTTGAAGGATATCTAGTCAGTATTATGTGCTGCCATCCTGGCAAAGATAAAATAAATCAGTTATTAGAGATGAGTTATTAAAACTATTATGATTGGAAATGTGTTGAGAAAACTATGTTAAACAGAAATTGGGGAATAATATACAGGAGAGCTAATAATTCTGACTTCAACTGTGCGTACACTGGGTCAATAATGCTGTAGTACTCACAGTCTCTTACTCTCTCTCTGTCAGGCTTTGGCTGGTTGTATTCTCCCATAGTCTCCAGCTGTCCAGTGGGGTGCGCCAAGTCACAGTAGGTGAGCCGTGTTTGCTGGTAACCCTGCGCACTCTCTCGCTCGTCTCATCATTTAGACCTCAGTGAATGGATGCTGAACTCTGCCCTGCCGAGGAAACCCGGCCTGATGATGATCATGAGAAATCCAGAAGATTCCAGCAGACACAGAGCCTGAAATGTGCAGACAGCTTTGTTGAGCTTGCCATCCAGCTACAGTTGAAGTCAGAGTTATTAGCCCCCTTTGCTTTTTTTGTTTCTTTTTTAAATATTTCCTAAATGATGATTAACAGAGCAAGAAAATAGTCACAGTATGTCTGATAATATTTTTTCTTCAGGAGAAAGTCTTACTTGATTTATTTCGGCTAGAATAAAAGCCGTTTTTAATTTTTTAAACACCATTTTAAGGACAAAATTTTCAGCCCCTTTAAGCTATATATTTTTCTGATTGTCTACAGAACAAACCATCGCTATACAATGACTTGCCTAATTACCCTAACCTGCCTAGTTAACCTAATTAAGCCTTTAATTGTCACCTTAAGCTGTGTAGAAGTGTCTTAAAAAACATGTAGTAAATTATTATTTACGGTCATCATGACAAAGAAAAAAAAAAAACAGTAACTAAAAATAAGTAATTAAAACTATTATGTGTATAAATGTTTCAGAAATTGGGGGTAAAATTAAACAGGGGGGCTGATAATTCAGGGGGGCTAATAATTCTGACCTCAACTGTATATTTTGTGAATATCAAATAAAATGCTTAATGGAAATGCAAAGATGTGCATACATTTTAAAAAGGCGCATATAAAAATATACGTGCACAACTGTCTAGGATAAAATTTTTAAGCAATATTAAGAACATATTGTGAACTACAATGGAAATACATTAGCAACGTTTCCATCCACATATTTTAATGTGCATTTTGGATATGCACATAAAAAAACGGTTGATGAAAATGTCATGATGCGCATAAATTTAAAAAAATGGGCATGGAAATAGCATGCGCATAACTGAGTAGGATAAACTTTTCATTCGATAAGAAACGATGCACATAAACTACGATGGAAACCCTTTTACCAAACAAATTCCAGTATGTGCATTAAAAATTGTGATTTTGTTACAAGAGATCATGTGATGATAAAAATGTGTGTAAATGCACAAACCAGCCAGTCTGATCTCGTATTTTACGAGAAAACGTATTTTACGAGAAAACGTAAGTATTTTACATTTTGTCAGTTTAGTGGCTAATTCGAACGAGTTCAGTTGTACGAAATTGTACAATTTTAAAAGGAGGCGTGGCACCTAACCCCACCCTTAACCCCAACATCACTGGGGGATGAGCAAATCGGGACTAAATTGTACGAATTAGATTGTATGAAATTATTTGAATTAGCCACTAAATCAAAGTTACGAATTGCCGTGAGATTGTGTTGAACCAGCAGGCTGAGCACACTGTAAAACATCTGAAATGTTGTTTTGGTCATTCTAAAACGCCTTATCGCTTAATAGTGTTATAATATTATTAAGGACCTCCGGAATCAAGAGTGTCTGCTCCGCGCCTTCAAATGCCACCACGCGTTCACTGCATCTAGGATTGCCTTCTGAGGCGCAAGTCACTTATTAAATAAAGAAAAGATTGACGCAGCTTCTCCTACTGCAGCAAATTCTGTTTTTACTGTTGATATTTGGCGGCAGATAATCACCAAGTGATGATTTTGTTCGCTTTGACTCGTTAGATGGAAATGCTGCTTAATTAGCATGTCTTTTATGCGATAATCCATTTTTGTGCATAAATTTAATTCGGATTTTTGGATGGAAACATAGCTATTTACTGAATTAATTCCAGCATGCGCATCAGTAAAGGAATGTGATTGTTTTTTACCAGATGATGTGACGTGAAACAGCAAAAAAATAAAGTCAAGCGTCTGAGTTTCCAACACAATCTCACGGCAATTCGTAACTTTTTCATTTAGTGGCTAATTCGTATGAAATCGTACGATCTAATTTGTACAATTTAGTACGATTTGCTTATCCCTCAATGATGGTTGGGGTTAGGGGTGGGGTCAGGTGCCACGCCTCCTTTTTAAAATCGTACCATTTCGTACGACTGAACTCGTACGAATTCGTACGAATTAGCCACTAAACTGGCAAAACGTAAAATACTTACGTTTTCTCGTGAGATCAGGCTGGAGTTTCAGTAGTCATGTCAAAGCAGCATGGTATCATCTCAAAAACATTGCAAGAATGAGATGCTTTGTTTCCAGTGAGGACTGGAACAAGAGAAACTTGTTCATGCTTTTATCAGCAGCAGGGTGGATTACTGTAACGACAGTCAGACAGTTGCTGCTCATCCAGAATAGTAGAGCTAGGATTCTGACCAGAACCAGAAAATCAGAGCACATCACACCTGTCCTCAGGTCGTTACGCTGGCTCCCAAAGTTGGACAATAGAAGATTGGAGAAACGCTGTTTGGTGTGATGAGTCTCGATTCTACTGCCACATTCGGATGGTCGGGTCATGAACTACATAAAAGCATATATTTACATACAGTAAAATCTAAACAATATATTAAATAAATATTGTGCAGCTACATTGATTTTATTTTGTTAAAAAATATACAGATAGTAGCTTATAGTTGCTCTGGTGTAGTTCCTATATTCCTAGATATAGTTCCTACAGGGGCTCACTTTACCATACATTTACAAAGAGTAAAATTTTATTGATATAATAAATAAATATTGTGCAGCTTTACATTGAATTTATTTAGTTAAAGTAAATTCACAACTAGCCTAGCAGTTGCTCCAATAAAATAAATCCTCTATAGTTCCTACAGGGGCTAAATGTACCATACATTTAAATACAGTAAAATCTGAATGATATATTACATGTTGTGCAGGTACATTGATTTTATTTTGTTAAAATAAATATGCAGCTAGCCTAGCAGTTGCTGCAATGTAGTTCCTTTATTCCTTGTAATAGTTCCTATAGGGGCTAAATGCAGGCTACCATACATTTACATACAGTAAAATCTGAATGATATGTTAAATATTGTGCAGCTTTACATTGATTTTATTTCGTTAAAATAAATATACAACTAGTTGCTTCGATGTAGTTCCTATATTTCTATGCATAGTTCCTACAGGGGCTGCATGTACGATAAATTTACATTCAGCAAAATCTAAATGATATAATTAATAAATATTGTGCAGCTTTACATTGATTTTATTTCATTAAAATAAATATACAGCTAGCAGTTGCTCCAATGTAGTTCCTTTATTCCTTGATATAGTTCCTACAGGGCCTAACATACCATACATTTACATACAGTAAAATCTAAATGGCATATTAATTACATATTGTGCAGCTTTACATTGATTTTATTTCAATAGAATAAGTATACAGCTAGTAGTTGCCTTGATGTAGTTCCTATATTCCCAGATATAGTTCCTACAGGGGCTAAATGTACCATACATTTACATACAGTAAAATCTAAATGATATATTAAATAAATACTGTGCAGCTTTACATTGATTTTATTACATTAAAATAAATATAAGGCTAGTAGTTGCCTCGATGTAGTTCCTATATTCCTAGATATAGTTCCTACAGGGGCTAAATATACCATACATTTACATACAGTAAAATCTTAATAATATATTACATAAATATTGTGCAGCTTTACATTGATTTTTTTCAAATAAATATACAGCTAGTAGCCTTGTTGCTCTGATATAGTTCCTCTATTCCTTTATAGTTCCTACAGAGGCTAAAAGTACCATTAATTTGCATGCAG
The DNA here is from genome assembly GCF_052040795.2 of Danio rerio. Taxonomy (NCBI): domain Eukaryota; kingdom Metazoa; phylum Chordata; class Actinopteri; order Cypriniformes; family Danionidae; genus Danio; species Danio rerio. Next base: position 2,470,792 of record NC_141029.1, on the reverse strand, counting down.
TAAAATCTATATTATATATTAAATAAATATTGTGCAGCTTTACATTGATTTTATTTCAATAAAATAAATATACAGATAGCAGTTGCTCCAATGTAGTTCCTATATTCATATAGTTCCTACATGGGCTAAATGTACCCTACACTTACATACAGTAAAATTGAAATTGATATATTAAATAAATATCGTGCAGCTTTATATTGATTTTATTTCATTAAAATATATATACAAGGAGTCGCCTAGCTGCTTCGATGTAGTTCCTTTATTTCTACACATAGTTCCTAGAGGGGCTGCATGTACGATAAATTTACATACAGCAAAATCCTAATGATATTTTAAATAAATACTGTGCAGCTTTACACTGATTTTATTTGGTTACAATAAATATACAGCTAGCAGTTGGTCCAAAGTAGTTCCTATATTCCTATATATAGTTCCTACAGGGGCTAAATGTACCATACATCTACATACAGACAAATCTGAATGATTTGGTAAATAAATATTGTGCCACTTTACAATGATTGTATTTCATTAAAATAATTATACGGCTAGCAGTTGGTTAAATGTAGTTCCTATATTCCTAGATATAGTTCCTACAGGGCCTAAGTGTACCATACATTTACATAGAGAAAAGTCAAAATGATATTACATTTGTGCAGCTTTACATTAATTTTATTTCGTTAAAATAAATATACAGCTAGCTACATGACAGTAGTTGATCTGGTGTAGTTCCTATATCTACCAGCAGGGGCTCACTTTTCCATACATTTATAGCGCAGAATTACATGCACGGTATTTCTCTCCGTAGTAGTCGATGCTACTAGTCTGTCACTTCATATAAAATCATCTGAAGCATGTAAGAAAATGCAAACAAAAATGCAACATTCATAAACAGCAACAAATCCTCATTTTTATGTCGTTATTTGGATTTTTTGGTGCTCTTCCTCGCTATTTTCAAGTTCAATGAAGGTTTTAACGAATCGAGAATCGAAATGAACGTAATTCAGCAAAACCAAATGCAAATGTTTTAATTGTAAGCATTCCCTGGCACTGCGCTGTGTGCCACATTCCCTGGTGACAGAAACTGTGTTCTGCCTGATTTTCCCCTTTGAAGAAAACTGTGGGCGCACTAATGTGATTAATAATGATGGTACAAGAGTGAAATTAATAGCTACTTAAGTAATTAGGCTGAGGAGAATACTCATCATATTATTCATCTGCATCTTAACACTTCTCATTACACACACCTGAACGCCAATATATTGCTCTCAGTTGTGCTTTGAAAATAGCATCGTTTGACATTTATGTATATTTAGTAAGTTGCGATCGTCATGCCTGTATATGCAATACAATATTGATCTATAAAGCACGTTTAAAAACAGCCGAAGTTGACTAAAGTGCTGTAGTACTAGAGAAGAAAATAGTGAAATAAATGTAAAAATAAAACAATTAGTACATTAAAAAAACATTAATATGTATTGCATTATTTCTACTCACCCCATTTTTTGCATTAGATATTTAAAAAATTAAGGAAAAATAATAATAATAATAGTATTAATAGTATTAATGAGGATGATTATATAATTATTATTACTGATATTGTTTTATTAGCATATTGTTATTATTATTATATTATTATAGATATTGTTTTTATTATTGCTATTAATATTAAAAATGTTTTTTATTTGTTTTTAATTTCTATTCAAGTATTATTATGATCCTTCCATAAAACAAAAGCAATGCATGCAAAATATTTTATATCGGATGCATATTATTATTATTATTATATTATAGATATTGTTTTAAGTATTGTTATTATAAAAAATGTTTTTTAATTATTTATAATTTCTATTAATGTTATTTATTATTATTATTAAAATAAAATATTTCTGAAAACAAAAACAATGCATGTAAAATATTTAATATTGGATAAATTGACAACATAAACGTCATAAATGCTTGCATAATTAGTATTTATTCCTATATTTGTAACAACACCCATATTTAGGCCTATAATTATGCACCAATTTCTAATTATAAATATTAGATATTTATTTATATGTTGAGTTCGCATTAATGTCCAAAATAAAATCCAATAATGCATTTTATTAGCGGTCAGATTGCATTTGCACATATAAAGTCATTGTAAAAAAAAAATAATAATATATTTTATTAGCAGTCCGATTGTATTTGCACAGAGTCATTGTAAATAATAATAATAAGAAGCAGAATTAATTTTATTAGCAGTCCTATTGCATTTGCACAAATAAAGTCATTGTAAAAAATAATAACAATAATAAAATAATAATAACAATAATAATATTAATAATAATAATATTACATTTAATTAGCAGTCTGATTGCATTTGAACATAAAGATATAAAAAAATAATAATACATTTAATTAGCAGTGCGATTGCATTTGCACAAATATTTTTATTGTAAATAAGAATAATAATAAGTTTTATTGGCAGTCCGTTTGCTTTTGCACATATAAAGTCATTGTACACATCAATAATACATTTAATTAGCAGTCATATTGCATTTGCACATAAAAAGTCATTGTAAAACAAAAACGCATTCCATAAGCAGTCCGATTGCATTTGCACATATAAATTTATTGTAACAAAAAACACTTTAAAAAAAACTGGAGTAGTTAATCTAAAAGTGTACCGCGGTCTAAAATCATCTCCGCTAACTGCAGTAGACTCTACCTGATATGCTACAGCTGAAATGTGTTGGCTGCAGTTCCTCCGTCCGCCTACAGGGGGCTCTAGTGTACCACACAATCCAGCGGGGGGGAAAAACAACAAACACACACAAACGGCGGCCTTCTGAAACACTTTCCCCGCTGCTTGTTCTGTCAATGGCGACTCCAATCACTCGAAAACACCCCAGATGAACCGACACGACACTCTTTTGACGCGTGGGCTTAAAATCACCAGTAAATAACATCTGATACTCTGCACGTATGTACAGCTTGAGCGACAATTTATGAGGGAATTTGTGTGTAGGCCTGTGTGTGTGTGTGTGTGTGTGTGTGTCTGATGAGTAGGCCAGAGAAGAAGCATCTGAATTTTAATGATGTTGAAGATGATATTGTGTGTCCTTCAGCCTGTTATACTGACACAAGCTCTCCATAAATCATCATATAAGCCCATCGTAAAATCATTACCAAACTGCAACCTCAGCGTCGACGCCTCACACACACACACACACACACACGTACTGAAAAAAAGCGTAAACTTTCCGGCGTAATGCCGTTCGACCCGCGGGTTAAGATCAGAGCGTGTTTAATTTGTATTGTAATAGAGACTTTCTAATCCGTAATGAAATGTCTATTAGCCGGGCTTTGCTAGGAACATTGGTGATCAGCTCGCCGAGCAGCTTGTGTCTTTGTCCTGGAGTGAGTGAAGCCAGTTTTAGCCGCTCGATAAATGTTAATCCAGTGAGGAGAGATCCGTGTGTTTGAACAGGAATCACGCTGGACTTTTCTTTTTTTTTTCTTTGTAGCCACACTCTGCTTTGATTCCGATGGCCTGTGTTGACCTTTCAATACACTACAGACAACACACACACTAAAACGGTCCTATTAAATCCAAGGTTGCACATTACACACTCTCAAAAATAATAGTTAGGGCCAGACAGAATCTGTGCATATTTTTTGCTATTTATGAGAAATTATTTTAGGAGTATCGTAACTAAAAACTTAATATATGAAATAAAAAATTATAGTTTTTTAACTTTTATTTAATGTTTACAATGCAAATCCATCTCCACGTATTTGGTAAACCAAGTTCCCGTATAATATATCTACTTAAAGACAGAACATATTACTTTACAAACAATTTTAACAAACATTTTCATATCCGTCAATATTATTGAAATTAATTAAAAAACTGAATAAACATAAATTTACACACATTTACACAATTAAATAAATAGACTCATTAATGGGCTGGAAATCCGCAGATTGTTGTGTAACACTACCTATTAGCGGGGCCAGACGAAATCTGCGGACGTTTTTTGCTATTTCTGTGGAGAATTTTGGTAAAAATCTGCGGATTTCTGCGGAATTATTTCAGGAGTATCCAGCGGAGTATCATAACTAAAACCTTAATATATTAAATAAAAAGTAATAAATTATCTAAATAAAAACTGAATGAATTCAGATTTAAACATTTACTCAAGTAAATAAACAGAATTAATGATGAGCTAAAAATCTGCAGGAATTCTGCGGAAAATCGACGAAAAATCTGTGAAATTCTGCGCGCGCAGATTCCGTGTGTGCCTACCTATTAGACACTGTAGATTAAAATTGTCCGAGACATTACACTGTAATAATCAGTGTTGTGCAAGCTACTTGACAAATGTAGTGAGCTAAGCTATTAGCTACTCTACTTAAAATGTAGCATAACTACACTAAAGCTACCCCCAGGGAAATGTAGCAAGCTAAGCTAAAAGCTACATGGTAAAAGTAACTTAGCTACATCTAAGCTATTTTTACAATTTTCATCGAAGCAACTTAAATCCAAGTCAATCGTATCTTAGTGATCAATAAAACTGTCAGTGAAACATATGAGGCATAATAGTTCAGTTCAGTTATTTACTGTAAATAATATGATGTACTTAACAGAAACACATTATTGTATATAACAGCTAAAACTAAAAAGAAATTCAATAAAACCAGGTGTTACACATTTAAAATACTCTAGTCATTAAAGTAAAGGGAAATATTTTTGATAATAAATGAATATATATATATATATATATATATATATATATATATATATATATATATATATATATATATATATATATATATTGTAATAAGCATTGTAGTGTTATATATACTAAAGTATTTATATTTTTTGAGCACAGCATCAGAAATTAAGTTATTGCACCGTAACGTACTTCTCGAAGTATGGTCACAAGGAATCCTGCTTCAGAAATAACTACTCTCCCTCAGTCGTCTTTTCATCAAGCAAGTTTCACCAGAGGTGGCAGTAACGCACCAAAAAGTTTGTTGTCGAACACCATAAAACAAGAAGAAGAAATCATCCTTCTCCCTATCATATGGGCTGCGTCCGAAACCGCCTACTACTCAGTAGGTACTGCATTTGAATTAAACGTACTACTCGGCCGTTAGAAAAGTACGTTCTATACAGTATGAATGTGAAAATTCAGAATTCAGACGTACTACATCCGCCATTTTGTCATGGTCACGTGACCTACCTGCGTCAGTTGCGTCGCTTTACTCCCATTCATGAATTCGCTCGCGGGGCATCATGGGATAGCGCAGCATGCATGCGATGCGCACTCCAGAATCTCGTAGTAAGTCATCCGTGTACTTCTCGCGTACTGATTTTCGAATTCTATGAAGCTCGAGTAGTATATGCCTATTTTGAGGATTGCATAGGAGGGGAGACGGCACCCGTAATGAAAAGGAAAGGGAGTCCCGTCGTTTTTATATTTATTTCAAAGTGTTTTCATCCCTAAATAAAACAAAAGCACAGAACAGACTCGTATTTAAGAGCAATGATCGGCCCCTGGTGGTTCGGTGGTATGGGCTGTGTATAGGGAGGATAGACTCTTCAATGTTTATTGCAGGGGTGTTCAAACTCGGTCCTGGAGGGCCGATGTCCTTCTGAGTTTAGCTCCAACTTGCCTTGACACACCTGCCAGGAAGTTTTTAGTATGACTAGTTAGAGCTTGATTAGCTGGTTCAGGTGTTTGATTAACTTTGGAGCTAAACTCTCCAGGAGACTGGCCCTCCAGGGCCGAGTGTGGACACCCCTGGTTTATTGCCACCCTTCAGAGAAAGACTGAAAATACTGGAGAAATTCGTGTAAATACCTTTACGGGATGATAGCGGGATAAAACTGTAAAAAAGGGGAGAATCCTGGGAAAACGCAAGGGTCGACAGGTATGAGCAGGGCCAGACGGAATCTGCGGACGTTTTTTGCTATTTCTGCGGACAATTTTGGTAAAAATCTGCGGATTTCTGCGGAATTATTTTAAGAGTATCCAGCAGAGTATCATAACTAAGACTAAGTTAACTAAGTTAATTTATTAAATAAAAAGTAATCAATTACTGAATAAAAACGGAATAAATTCAGATCTACACATTTACTCAAGTAAATAAACAGAATTAATGATGAGCTAAAAATCTGCAGAAATCTGCGCGCGCAGATTCCGTGTGGGCCTAGGTATGAGCGACGCTACTGCCAAACTACTGAGAAATTTAGTTAAGCTAGTAGCAACACTACCTGTAGCGGTGCTACTTCCCAACACTGTTCGTTTTACTTGAAACTATGCTCTTATCTTCGGCTCTATATTAATTTGAAAATACCTCGAACGTTGCCGACAAAATTAAAACATTTCTTTAGACAAATGAGATGTCAGTCAGCATCAGGAACTGCCAGCAGCAAATGAAATATTGGGGTGGCACCCAGGGTAGCCAATCCGATGTCAGTGCCACCCTGGACACCCCTCTGGCTTCGCCACTGTGTACATGCGGTGTGTGCGGATTTCTTCTTCCACATCACTTTATCCTTTATTTCCCTTCAGGACAAAACAAGGGGAGAATGAAGGGAACAGACAAAAAAACACATTACGAAAGAAAAGCGTGGGACTGCTCTTACAGTGATCCTCCAACCAGCGATTCTGACATACAAAATACAGCATGTAAAAGACCCTGACGGGATCCAGGCTACACACACACACACACACATTTCTTTGCACAGGCTGTGAGCCGTAAACAGCTTATGAAAGTCAAATGGAAATGTGGCATAATCTGACAAGTGGAGTCTGTGCTTCAAAAACAGCACTAACAATCCACACACACACACACACACACGCACGTACATACAAAAATACACACATTCACAAACATACACGTGCGTGCATGCACAAACACAATCACAGACACACACATACTGTATAGACATGCTCACAAACACACAAACACGTACATTCACAGACACACATACACACAATTACAGACACACACTGTATAGCTGTGCTCAGACGCGCACACAAACACACTGTTACACTTACAGACATACAAACACAGGCTGTTCATACTGTATAAACGTGCGCATAAACTCACAAACACACACGCTTACAAACATGCACTCATACGTGCGCACCATCCACATCCACACACAAGTGCACACTTACACTCACAAACACACTATAACAAACACATTCACGCAGAAGCACACACAAACAAACACACAAGCTCGAAAAAGATACACATACATTTACACACACAAACAGATTTGCACAAAAAATAGATCCATAAACACACATATACACCAGTCCAACTGCTCGTTAACGCAAATTTCTAATCAGCCAATCACATGGCAGCAACTCAATGCATTTAGGCATGTAGACATGGTCAAGATGATCTGCTGCTGTTCAAAGCGAGCATCAAAATGGGGAAGAAAGGGGATTTAAGTGACTTTGAACGTGGCATGGTTGTTGCTGCCTGACTGGCTGCTCTGAGTATTTCAGATACTGCTGATCTACTAGGATTTTCACGCACAACCATCTCTAGGGTTTACAGAGAATGGTCTGAAAAAGAGGAAATATCTAGTGAGCGGCAGTTCTGTGGGCGCAAATGCCTTGTTGATGCAAGAGGTTAGAGGAGAATGGCCAGACTGGTTCCAGCTGATAGAAAGGCAGCAGTAACTCAAATAAGCACTCGCTACAACCGAGCTCTGCAGAAGAGCATCTCTGAACACACAACACGTCCAACCTTGAGGCGGATGGGCTACAGCAGCAGAAGAGCACACCGGGTGCCGCTCCTGTCAGCTGAGAACAGGAAACTGAGGCTACAATTCACACAGACTCACCAAAACTGGACAATAGAAGATTGGAGAAACGTTGCTGCTCTGATGAGTCTCCATTTCTGCTGCCACATTCGGATGGTCGGGTCAGAATTTGGCCTTAACAGCATGAAAGCATGGATCCATCCCGCGTTGTATCCACGGTTCAGGCTGATGGTGGTGGTGTAATGGTGTGGGGAATGTTTTCTTGGCACACTTTGAGCCCATTAGTACCAATTGTGCATCGTGATCCACCTTTTTAGGACAAAACAAGTACTTCAGTCCTGCAACACACACACACAGGGTCCTCAGCTGGTTTATTGAAGTGTGTTGACTGTGTGTTCTGCTAGAGAAAGAGAGTAAAGCATAGTGTGTTTCCTCACTGCTGTATTTTCCTCCTCCTCATCATTACAGTGCAGCTGTATCATAAACACAGTTTAGCTCCCTGCTGAGCCTCCGCTCTCACCATACTCGCACTAATTACAGGACAGACCCTGCAGGACAGCAGCTCTTATTGGCTCTCCTCTGCTTATATTAGACAATATTCATCAGTGTGGTCTGCTTTAATTCATCTAGATACGTGTGTAACATTCATTCATTCATTTTCGTTTTGGTTTAGTCTCTTTATTAATCTGAGGTCACCACTGCCAACTTATCCAGCATATGTTTTACGCAGCTGCAACCCATCACTGGGAAACACCCATACACTCTTATTCCCACTCATACGCTACGAAAAATGTAACCCAATTCCCCTATAGTGCATGTTTTTTGGACTGTGGGGGAAACAGGAGCACCCGAAGGAAACCCACGCCAACACGGGGAGAACATGCAAACTCCGCACAGAAACGCCAACTGACCCAGCCGAGGCTCGAACCATCAACATTCTTGCTGTGAGGCGAACATGCTACCTACTCTGCCACCATGCAGCCAATCAATTTATATTTAACTTATTTTAATGTGTGTCAAGGTTAATTTATGGTATCAGTGAATAATGTAAATTAATATTACATGATATTTATACTTTTAAAAAAGTACACTGTAAAAATCCATTAAATTATTTTAGTTATTTATTTTATTTTTATTCATTTCTTTAATTTTTGTTATTTGTTTCTTTATTTTTTATATTTCTATTTATTTACTTTTTTCAATTGCAATGTGGCAACTTGATCTGGGCCCCATAAACTTTTAAAGCTACATTTTAAAATTATATTTACAGTATATATATATATATATATATATATATATATATATATATATATATATATATATATATATATATATATATATATATAAAACTGCATCAGAACGGCAGAGTCACTCGCTGTCTTCAAGAAACGACTAAAAACTCAACTATTCAGTCTGCACTTTCCTTCCTAATCTGCAATTGCCTCTCTGGCTTCACCGCTAACTATTACAGAAAAAAAAAATTACAAAATGTTAATGTTTTCCTTCTTACACTTTACACACCTGAAACTTGCCTACAGCACTTATTTATTGTTGCTCTTATAGTTGTGTAAATTGCTTCCTTGTGCTCAGTTGGAAGTCGCTTTGGATAAAAGCGTCTGCTAAGTTACTAAATGTAAATATATATATATATATATATATATATATATATATATTTGAAACCAGAAGTTTGCACACACTTTAAAAAAGGAACATAACCATTTTTAAAAAAAAATGTCTGATGGTAAATCACACTAAACGTTTACTATTTTAGATCCGTTAGGATTACCTTAATGATCAACATTTGCTAAATGCCAGAATGAGAGATTTTTTTGGGGAGGAGATTTTATTAATTTCTAGACACTCAAAAGATTACACACATTTCCTTTGTATATTTTAGCTTTGCTTTTAAACTGTCAAATATTTTGAATATCCTTCCACAAGCTTCTCACAATAGTTTAAAGGAATTTTGGCCCATTCCTCCTGACAGAATTGGTGTAACGGAGAGAAATTTGACTTGCTCGCACAAACTTTTTCAACTCTGCCCACAAATTTTCTACAGGATTGAGATCCGGGTTTCATGATGGCCACTCCAAAACATTCACTGTTCTCCTTAAAGCACATTTGAACTAATTTGGCAGTATGCTGAGGGTCATGGTCTGTTTGGAAGAGCCGATTGTAGCCAAGTTTTAATTTCCTGGCTGATGTCTTGAGATGTTGCTTCAGTATTTCTACACAATGTTCTGTCTTCATGATGCCATCTATGCTGTGAGATGGACCAGTCCCTCCTGCAGCAAAACAGCCCCACAACATGATGCTGCCGCCCCCATACTTCACAGTTGGGATGGTGTTCCTAGGCTTGTAGCTTTTGCCCTTTGTCTTCCAAATGTAACACTGGTCATTATGGCCAAACAGTTCAATCTTAGCTCCATCAGACCAATTAGCCAATCAGAAACTTCCAAAACCTAAACACCATCATCTGAGCTTTTTCAGAGGCAGAATAATCTCATTGTATGTAAACTTGACTTTCAAGAAAAGTTAAAACACTTTTTCTATATAAAATATATCTCGTTAATCTGTATCAAGCAGAACAGAAACACATGTGATAATCCTAACTTACCTAAAATTGAAAAAGTTTAGTCACATTAACATCTGACTTTTTTTTTTTAATTGGTCATGTACCTTTTTATACAGCGTATCTAAACTTCTGGTTTCATTCATTCATTCATTTTCTTGTCGGCTTAGTCCCTTTATTAATCCGGGGTCACCACAGCGGAATGAACCGCCAACTTATCCAGCAAGTTTTTACGTAGCGGGTGCCCTTCCAGCCGCAACCCATCTCTGGGAAACATCCACACACTCATTCACACACACATATTCAGACACTACGGACAATCTAGCCTACCCAATTCACCTGTACGACATGTGTTTGGACTGTGGGGGAAACCGGAGCACCCGGAGGAAACCCACGCGAACGCAGGGAGAACATGCAAACTCCACACAGAAATGCCAACTGAGCCGAGCCAAAGTTCGAACCAGCGACTTTCTTGCTGTGAGGCAACAGCACTACCTACTGCATCTATATATATATATATATATATATATATATATAATGGGATTATTAGTGATGATGCAGCATTATAGTTTTCACATACAATAAAACCCCTCAAAAATATTTTTAAAAATGGAGAATTGATGCTAATCACAATAGTTATTAATAATCACGTTAATATTTTTAAAATAGTTATACCACTTGACTAATGCTAAAATAAAAGTACACCATTAAATTAAATGTTTTGCTTAAATAAATGCTAAATTCTGCAGAAAGCCAAGTGAATATAAAGACGACTGGTGTGTGTGTCGTTAAACAGACGTGAGAATAATTTCTCTTGTTCGCTTTTCTTTGACGTCTTCATTCATCATTTCCTCAATTATTGATCATTTTCCGATGCTGCGGAAACAATCAAACAATTCTTCTTTTTCATTAGTTTTGACATCCTTATTCATCATCTGCTCAGATTATTGATTATTTCCTAATGCTATAGAAATAATGCGCTATAATAAAACACAAGTTAGCTGGAACACACAACGTATATAACGACACACACACACTTGCACAGCTATCTTTATGGGGACTTCACATAGACGATGTTTCTACAATTCAGCTGAAACACACACACTTGTACAGCTATCTTTATGGGGACTTCACATAGACGATGTTTCTACAATTCAGCTGAAACACACACACTTGTACAGCTATCTTTATAGGGACTTCACATAGACGATGTTTCTACAAGTCAGCTGAAACACACACACACTTGTACAGCTATCTTTATGGGGACTTCACCTAGACGATGTTTCTACAAATCAGCTGAAACACACACACACATAAACTTGTACAGCTATCTTTATGGGGACTTCGCATAGACGAGGTTTCTACAAGTCAGCTGAAACACACACACTTGTACAGCTGTCTTTATGGGGACTTCGCATAGACGAGGTTTCTACAAGTCAGCTGAAACACACATACTTGTACAGCTATCTTTATGGGGACTTCGCATTGACAATTTTTACAAGTCAGCTGAAACACACACACACTTGTACAGCTATCTTTATGGGGACTTCATGTAGATGATGTTTCTACAAGTCAGCTGAAACACACACACACACACACACACTGGTACAGCTGTCTTTATGGGGACTACTCATATACATGTTTTTACAAGTCAGCTGAAATACACACACTTGTACAGCTGTCTTTATGGGGACTTCACCTAGACGCAATGATATTTCTACTGTACGAACTGTACATTTAACTCAATTATGAGTTGTTTTGCTCATAGAAACCAACATTATTAATAAAAAAATACTTCTGGGGACATTTTTAACATACTTAATACAAGGTACACACTCGTATTATGCCTACGCATGCACCGACACACTTTTCATGCTCATCCTCCTTTTCTTTCATGGTAGATCGTGCTGTACACCACATTACACACATACATGAGTGTGTTCAGGCAGAGACACTAGTATGGTGTCATTAGCAGCACTATAGTTATGCTTATGTCACATAGGCACCGTGTGTGTGTAACACTGTGCAAAGGGCAGAGCGTCTGTAGGGCAGGTCACACATCTGACAGTGTGTGAGATGTTATACACTCCAGCTCATCACTTCTCCATATTTCATTTCACTCTTTTTAGAAATAAAATAACTTTTGTTACTAATATATAGATATAGTGGCATGGTGGTTAGCGCCGTCACTTCACAGGATGAAGGTCGCTGGTTCGAGTCCCTGCTAGGGCAGTTGGTATTTCTGTGTGGAGTTTGCATGCTCTCCTTGTGGGTTTCCTCCGGGTGCTCCGGATTCCCCCACAGTCCAAACACATGCGCTATAGGGGAATTGACTAACTAAATTGGGCGAGTGCATCTGTACATGAGTGTGTCTGTGTGTTTCCCAGTACTGGGTTGCGTCGTAACCCCAGAAAAATAAGGGACTAAGCTGAAGGAAAATGATTGATTGATGTAAGTTGAAATGACTAGAAAAGTTCATTAGGTTAACATTTAAGGCAGGGATCTATTTTTTTACAGTGTAGTAACACTTCCAGCACAGAGAAAGAATGGGTGAGCGACAGTATAACAGTAATCCGCCCGTGTGTATGTGTGTGTATGACAGCTCGTCCCATGAGGCTGTGCGATGTGTGTGTGTGGTTTTGTCAGTGTCTGGGGTCACTCAAAGCATGACCTCTTGCTTCTGTCTGCACTGTAAAAACGACACACACATCATCCAACTGCTGAGTAGCGCAGAAAGTGACAAACTTCTCTCTGTCACGCTCAGATATTGCTTTGAAATATTTATACCGCATCTCTGTGTTCCTTTGAGAGAGAAACAAGCATACGGTGTGAATTGAATTAACAGAAATGATCCATTATGTTTATGGATAATGTATTTATTGAGGGATAGTGTACAACATTGACTAATTGCATATCACCCTAAAGGGGTTTGTTTTAATAGGAATTAGGATTTATCTTACCAATCTACAGTTGAAGTCAGAATTATTCGCCCCCCTTTGAATTTTTTTCTTTCTGAAATATTTCCCAAATGATGTTGAACAGATTCAGGAAATTTTCACAGTATGTCTGATAATATTTTTTCTTCTGGAAAAAGTCTTATTTGTTTTATTTCGGCTAGAATAAAAGCAGTTTTTAATTTTTAAATAGCCATTTTAAGGTTAATATTATTAGCCCCTTTAAGCTATATTTTGTTTTTTGATAGTCTACAGAACAAACCATCATTATACAATAACTTTCCTAATTACCCTAACTTGCCTAGTTCACCTAGTTAAGACTTTAAATGTCACTTGAAGCTGTATAGAAGTGTCTTGAAAAATATCTAGTCTAATATTATGCACTGTCATCATGGCAAAGAGAAAATAAATCAGTTATTAGAGATGAGTTATTAAAACTATTATGTTTAGAAATGTGTTGACGAAATCTGCTCTCTGTTTAACAGAAATTGTGGAAAAATAAACGGGGGCTAATAATTCTGACATCAACTGTAAGTGCATGTCTATGGCTAAGGCAGTGGTCCTCAGCCACCGGTCCACGGGCCGACAATTGGTGACGTCGAGTGATTTCAGAGCTCGGGACAAAAGCGCTGTTTTGATGAATGGGATGTGATGAATTCCTATAATATATACTGGATTAGGTCTTGGAACATTAACAACTTGTTAGTAGGGATGTAACGGTATCAGAATTTCACAGTACGGTAATACCTCGGTATGAATGTCACGGTACGGTATTTATTGAATCATTTACAGGAAAAAACAAAACTTATGAAAATACTCCAAAAAAGTGCCAAAAGTGTCAATGACATACAAATTAGTCATCTATCTGTAAGCTTTGAAACAGGAACTTCAATTTTAATAACAAAAAATTATTAAACCATGTAAAAAAATAAAGTTTCAATTTAGTAGTGTTGAAAACTCATCACATTCAACATTTAATCACTCACTCACTTAGATGGAGATGGGTTTAAAGGAAAATTATCATATAAATATAATCTGGTAAAAGCTGGTATCTCTGGGCATTTACAATGTCCCCTGCAACAGAAAAACCCTCTCATTTGGGACTGAGGTTTCTGGGACAAGAGAGATATGACTTGGCCCAGGTTGACAGCAGTGGGTAACGTTGTGCATTGTCTTTCCCCCACTTGAGAGGACAAACCATGAGTGAGATAGAGGTCTCATGTCTGCATCAATCTGAACAGTGTGCTGACAACACCGCTATTCAGTACGCGCGCGACAACACAGCTGATAAGAACTCGCGCGACAACACAGCTGATAAGAACTCGCGCTACAACACAGCTGATAAGAACTCGCGCTACAACACAGCTGATAAGAACTCGCGCGACAACACAGCTGATAAGAACTCGCGCTACAACACAGCTGATAAGAACTCGCGCTACAACACAACTGATAAGAACTCGCGCTACAACACAGCTGATAAGAACTCGCGCTACAACACAACTGATAAGAACTCGCGCTACAACACAGCTGATAAGAACTCGCGCTACAACACAGCTGATAAGAACTCGCGCGACAACACAGCTGATAAGAACTCGCACTACAACACAGCTGATAAGAACTCGCGCGACAACACAGCTGATAAGAACTCGCGCGACAACACAGCTATTCAGTTCGCGCGCGACAACACAGCTGATAAGAACTCGCGCGACAACACAGCTGATAAGAACTCGCGCTACAACACAGCTGATAAGAACTCGCGCGACAACACAGCTGATAAGAACTCGCACTACAACACAGCTGATAAGAACTCGCGCGACAACACAGCTGATAAGAACTCGCGCGACAACACCGCTATTCAGTTCGCGCGCGACAACACAGCTGATAAGAACTCGCGCGACAACACAGCTGATAAGAACTCGCGCTACAACACAGCTGATAAGAACTCGCGCGACAACACCGCTATTCAGTTCGCGCGCGACAACACAGCTGATAAGAACTCGCGCGACAACACAGCTGATAAGAACTCGCGCGACAACACCGCTATTCAGTTCGCGCGCGACAACACAGCTGATAAGAACTCGCGCGACAACACAGCTGATAAGAACTCGCGCGACAACACAGCTGATAAGAACTCGCGCAACAACACAGCTGATAAGAACTCGCGCGACAACACCGCTATTCAGTTCGCGCGCGACAACACAGCTGATAAGAACTCGCGCGACAACACCGCTATTCAGTTCGCGCGCGACAACACAGCTGATAAGAACTCGCGCGACAACACAGCTGATAAGAACTCGCGCGACAACACAGCTGATAAGAACTCGCGCAACAACACAGCTGATAAGAACTCGCGCGACAACACAGCTGATAAGAACTCGCGTGACAACACAGCTGATAAGAACTCGCGCGACAACACCGCTATTCAGTACGCGCGCGGCGACAACACCCGCTTTAGAGTTTTCCAGCTCTTTTTCATCCCCGCTTCTAGCAGCACACTCCATTTCCGCATTACTGGATCTGTAGCGACAACAGACCGCAAGGGATGATGGTCAAGCATGGGCTGATGGGAATTCACGTTCGCTTCATTCGCCTGAGCAAATTTTCTCAGAAGACCTATAGTTTTACAGAGTCATGCGACTTCGGTAATATCGAAAAAAATTAATATTGCGGTATGACGGTATTTACAATACCGTTACATCCCTACTTGTTAGTACTGAAATCTTTGGAAGACAGCTAAATTAGCTTTGGTTAAAGTTGGTTTTTGGTTTGATGTTCGCTGGACATTTGCGCAAGCAATTTTATCTCTAAAATTGCATGCATAAATGTCCGGTAAACATCAAATTAAATCTGCATCTTACATCATCTGCAAGTTACATCAACAGAACCAGTGAAAACCCTCGATGTCACTAGAATATGCAGAAATGCAATGAAAATGAAATGTTAAATTATCAACTGTATTTTATTTATCCCTATGACAGTGAGGATGTGTTGTCCCAGTGAAAATTAAAATAATATAATTTCATTTTCAATTTTGTCAGATATTTTGCGAACAGTGTTTAAAAATGAAATTGTTAATCTGGATTTATTTTTAATTTCCAATGTTTAATTGATTTATTCAAAATTGGCAGGAATTACCTTCCATATCACGCTGGCTCAGTGATTAGCAAACAACTCAACATTGGGAAACATCCATTCACACTCATACACTACGGCTAATTTAGTTCATTCAATTCCCCTATAGCGCATGTGTTTGGACTGCGGGGGAAACCGGAGCACCCGGAAGAAACCCACGGGAACAAGGGGAGAACGTGCAAACACACAGAAATGGCAACTGGCCCAGCTGGAACTCGAACCAGCGACCTTCTTGTCGCCCCTTAAAACTTTTCTTATTTTAAATATTTTTGTGTTGTATCTTGCCGGTCAAAAGGGCATCAGTGTGTGGATGTCAAATGGACGCCAAGGTTTAAACAACAAATCGATTAGCATTTTTGACGTGTTTTAATGTCATTTTGAGTGTCTTGAGCCTGTCTTTTGAGGAGTAATTACATTTGAGATACATTGAAGTGTAGTGTATGCACCAAAAGAAAACTCAGAAGTACAACTGGGGCATATAGAGAGTTCAGAAAGTGTGCTTAATGATATAGACTAGAGGAAAACTTTGCTGGAGTAACTCTGTAACCGTGCAGCAGCACCATTATGCACTAAAGTCCTCGTTAAATATTTCTGAAGTAAAATTGAAGAACATAATTCTAAACAAAATGAGGCCAGAGGAAAGTCTGTCAGGAGTTCATTGCAGGAGCTTGCTAGAAGCTTTAGAGAAGTCTGGTAATCGCAGTGGTTCATGGTGAAGATGTGAAAAGTGGGTGTGGCTCTCGATCTTCACCTTCCTTAAAGGGAAGAGATGAGGATAATCACTAGTGGGCGGGGCTTTGCCCCTCTGATGACATCATAGAAAGAATGTCAATCAAAGTGTTTCTATAGACTGTTTTGATCAAGTCTGATTATAAAAAGTGAAATGAATTAATTTTGCCCATTATGAGCTGGTTATATTCTCTTATATTCTACATTTTCTGAGGAATATGACAGGAAAAACCAGAGTGTCTCCTTATGATGAGACTGCCGCACAACAAAAACCAAAAAAAAAAACAGCTTTAAGAGAAAATATCAATCAGGAGGAAAGAATTACGTTGACCTAAGCAGAGCGGGAGAGTGAAATGAAGCGGGATTTTCAGCATGGGCCGACTGCATAACCTTCAGGAGGATCCTATTTTTCATTAGAGAGGTGTCAGACGCTCTGCTTTAATACCCTCATCCTGGCTGTGAGGAGAGACCTGCCCCAGTCTCAGCACATAATGAACAGCCCCGTCACACTCAAATCAAGCACGCCACACACTCACAACACATCAGCACGTCCACACACACCACCGCACGCTAAAGCATTCCTGCATTTACACACATTCAGATTACCATCAATGTACAGTGGCTGCAATTTTAGCTACCATTTTACTCATGGAGCAATCTGTAAATAGGATATTATAATGAGCTATTAACCCTAGCCTTAACCATCTCATAAACCTGCTTCATTCATTCACTTACGCATTTATTTATTCACTCACTCACTCACTCTTACCCAGTCACTTATTCTCTCCTTAGCCTTAACCATTCCATAAACCTGCTCATACCAGGAAACCTGTCCATAACCTTAACCAACCTTTAAACTACAATCACTCACTCACTCACTCACTCACTCACTCACTTGCAAATTTGTTTATTAAATCACTCACACTCACTTTCTCACTCATTCAGTCACTGTCACTCACTTATCCACTCATTCAATTCATCAATCCACTCTCTCACTCATTTACTAACTCGCTCAATGAATATGTTCACTCAATAACTTTTTCAATCATTCTCTCACTCTCATTGATTCATTAATTCACTCACTCCATTCACTCTATCATTTGTTCAATCATTCACTCTCTATCTTACCAAGTAATTCACTCACTCACTGAATCACCCACTCTCTCTTTTTACTTATTAATTTATTCACTCACTCACCCACCCTCTCACTCAATCATTAATTTATTCACTTACACATTCATGTATTCACTCACTCTCACTCAGTCACTAATTCTAACCTTAGCCTTATCCATCCCATAAACCTACACATATCAGTAAACCAGTCCACAACCTTTAAACAACTTAACATAACCTTGGTAACAGCATAGAACTTGTGCATATGATCCATATGATCACTCTCACTCATTCACTTACTCAGCCATTCAGTCATTTGCCCACTCACTTATGCACTCACCCACACATTCACTCACTCCTTTGACACTCATTCATTCACTATTTCTATTTTTATCACTCACTCAGCAAATCCCTCACTTACCTATACTATTCATTCACTCATTCACTCTCTTTCATTAATTTATTCATTCATCCACTTACCCACTCAGTCTATGCACTCACTCATTCACTTACACATTTATTTATTAATTTACTCACTCATTCACTCACAGATTCACACAATCACTGTCACTTTCTTACACATTTACTCTCACTCACTTATCCATTCACTCTCATTCATTCACTCACTCACTCCATTCACTTGTTCATTTACCCATTCTCTCGCATTTACTCACTCACTTAATTAATCTATTAATTCAGTCATTTATTAATTCAATCATTCACTCACCCAATTGCTCCATGCACTCATTCACTCACAGATTCACCCACCCACCCATTCACTCACACACTCATTTACTGCCACTCACTTATCCATTTACTCACTCTCAAGCATTCACTTACTCATTCAACTTATTCACTCAATCAATAAATCTATTCACTCACAGATTCACCCACCCACTCACTCAGTCAGTCACTCTCATTCATTCACGGTCACTCACTTATCCATTTACTCTCTCTCAAGCATTCATTCACTCACTCACTCACTCACTCCATTTAATCTTTCAATCACTCACTCACTCTCACTTACTTACATGTTCATTCATGTATAAATTCACTCACTCCTACTCATTCATTCATCCACCGCCACTCACTTATTCACTCATTCCAATCACTTATTCATTCATCTATTCTCCCACTCATTTACTCATTCAACTAACTCAATAAATATATAAATTCAGTTACTTATTCAATCATTCTCTCACTCTCATTTATTCATTCATTAATTCATTCACTCACTCCATTTACTTACTCAATTGTTCATTCATTTACTCTATCTTACCACATAATTCACTCAATTACCAAATCACTCCCTCCATTCACTCACTCACTTGTTCACTTTCTCTCACTTAATAATTTATTCACTCACACACTCACTCACTCACCCTCTCACTCATTTATTCATTCACTTCTACACATAAATTTATTCACTTACTCTCACCAAGCCACTCATTCTTCCCCCAGTCACTTACTCACTCATTCACTGTCATTCTCATTCACTCACCCACTGGCTCACTCATTCATTCACTCACTCACTCACTCACCTTTATTCACTCACTCACTAGTCATTTCTTCGCTCATTCATTCACTGTCTCTTACTTATCCACTCATTCCATTCACTCATTCATTTACCCATTCTCTCATTTACTCACTCAACTCACACAATACATATATTCACCTATTAACTTATTAATCATTAGCAAGTAACTTATTTAATCATTCTCTCACTCTTGCTCACTCATTTATTTCTTCATTCACTCACTCACTTCATTTACTTACTTATTTGTTCAATCCTTCACTCTATCTTACCAAGTAAATCACTCACTCCATTCACTCGCTCACTCTCTCACTTATTAATTTTTTCACTCACTCACCCTCTCACTCATTCACTTATGCATTCATTTATTCACTCACTCTCACCCAGTCACTCGTTCTCTCCCCAGTCACTTACTCACTCAATTCATTCACTCAGTCACTCACCCATTCTGTCTCTCAATCATTTACTTACTCATTCATTTACCAATTTTCTCACTCACTCACTCACTCACTTGTTCACTTTCTCTCACTTAATAATTTATTCACTCTATACGAGCGTATGGGACGCTCAGGGGGTTCAGGTGTCGTGCACACAAGATGAAAAGGGTAGTTCCGGTAAGAGAACAGGAGAAGGATTCCCAGTTTTGTAAGTTTAATCAAGCTGGAATGTCATTACACACATGTGGTCCATAATCAATTACACACTGGTGTAAAACATGTACAAATCGGTTGCACAGTCCAGCCAGCCGATCGGCAGCCTGTGTCTCTCCAGCCGTCATGACTGCCTTTTGTCCCTGAACTCCCTATAACCAAACCTTCCTCTAGGGGTCGTTAAAGGGCTTTCTCACACAGCCGCCCCCAAATGTAAGTGAGTACATTTGAAATAGTGAGATATCCTAACTAAGTATCGGGATTAACAGGGTCATCATCAGTGTGTTTCGGTAGAGGGACTAAACGAGATACGGGTCTAACATAAGTGCGGTTGCGTACCTGAACCTCAACCGATCTGGTTCGCCCATCAAGTCCAGGAAAGGTATTAGTTACTTTCCCTACTGGCCAACATGCTCGTGGGAGTTGTGGGTCCACTATCAGTACCACTTGGTCTAGCCCAATTTCCCCACCATCTTTGCGCCACTTCTGCCTTTCTTGTAAATTTGGTAAATTTATTTAAAAGACCAAAAATGGTCAGCAAGTATTTGACTATGTTTCCATCTTCTGGTTCCCAGAACATTACTTGAGTCGTAAAATACTTGTGGGAGAGAAGAATCATGGCGACCCATTAAAAGAATGTTGGGTGTAATAGGGTCCAGATCCGATACATCGGAAGACACATATCCCAGAGGCTTGGCATTTAGGATGCCTTCTACCTCGATGAGCACTGTTCGCAGTACAGTCTCAGTCACTGTTAGATCCTTCAATACTACTTTAAGGGCCTGTTTTACTGACTTAACCTCCCGTTCCCAAACTCCCCCAAAATGAGGGGCTCCAGGTGGGATAAATCTAAATGTAATTTGTTGTTCTGCCAATTGCTCTCTGAGTTGGGGAATCATAGATTCGTAGGCTGCTCTCAATTCTTTGTCTCCTCCAACAAAGTTTGTACCATTATCACTAAGGAGCTCAAATGGTTTCCCTCTTCGTGATATGAATCTGCGGAGAGCCATTAGGAATGCGTCTGTATCAAGACTTTCTACTAGGTCAAGATGGATACAACGAGTGGTCAAACATTTGAATACTATTCCCCACCTTTTCTCTGTCCGTCTGCCAATCTTCACTGTGAATGGGCCAAAGCAATCCATTCCAGCGGAGTAGAATGGGGGTTTGTACAAACGAAGACGTGTCGGTGGAAGGTCAGCCATCTTAGGCATTTTTGGCTTAGCACGCCATTTCTGGCAGTCTTTACACAAGTATTGATGCTTCTTGATGGCTTCCCTACCTCTCAGAATCCAGTATCGTCTTCTTACCTCAGCGAAGACTCGCTCTGGTCCAGGATGTAGTAGGGCGGTATCATAATCCTTGATTAGAAGCTTTGTGAGGTAGTGTTGTGGATCAAGAACAACAGGGTGTGTCGTGTCTAGTTCCAGATGATGAGCATGTCTTAACCTCCCTCCAACCCTAATAAGTCCACTGACCTCATCATACTCAGGTGATAAAGATGCTAATCTTCTGTTGGATGGTAATGGTCTATTAGTGGTAAGAGCTTTAAACTCTTCCGGAAAGGAATCTCTTTGAGACTGTTGTAGGAGAAGTTTCTCTGCTAGAATGTAACTACCTGAGTCATCTTGCGGCTGGGTTTGAGGTGTAGCCGCCCCGTGAAGGGATGTCACAGTGGCTTTTAATAGTTCAGCCCATGTGCTGAATTGATTGACATCAGGGAGGGTGGTGTCTGGACAAGTAAGAACATGCAGACAGATTACTGACTTTTTTAATTCTGTCACTGGTTCTGGTTCATCTGCTGGTAAAGTGGGCCAGCATGAATCTGGTTGATATAGAAATGGTGGTCCATTAATCCAGTGGCAAGGTGGCGTCAAACTGTTTAAGGTCTGACCTCGGGTTATGACATCAGCAGGGTTGTTCGCTGAATCAACATATCTCCACGAATTAATGTTGGTGAGTGACTGGATCTCGGCCACTCTTGTTCCAACAAAGACTTTGTATCTGCACGAGTCAGATTTAAGCCATTGTAGCACTGTAGATGAGTCTGACCAGAGAATGATGCGATTGATGTCAACAGTTAATTCTTCTTGGAGTATGTTAGCTACTTGTGCCCCAGTGAGTGCTGCACTCAATTCTAATCGGGGGATTGTCATTTGTTTCCGAGGTGCTACTCTTGAGCGGGCTAACACAAATGAAATGTGCACATGTCCTTGATCATTTTCAGTGCGCATGTAGGCTACAGAGCCGTAAACCCTTTCGGATGCATCGCAGAATATATGCAATTCTCGATTAAGTTTGTCTGCCTGCCAGCCAGAGGGGCTGTAGCACCTGGGGACTGCAATGTGATTCAAACCTTGGAGCTCTTGTAGCCAGGTTTGCCATCGGCTTAACAAACTCTCAGATGTGATTGGGTCATCCCATGTTAGGTTGGTCTTCCACAAATCCTGGACCAGTACTTTCGCTCTAGTTGTAAATGGAATAAGATAACCAATTGGATCATATTGAGAAGCCAACACTTTGTAGACATTGCGTAAAGTGGGCTCAAAGCATTCGATCTGGCTGGGTTTGTAACTGAATGAGTCTGAGAGGCAGTTCCATAGTAGCCCTAGTGTCCCTTCTAGGAGGTCAGTACTCTTTTGTGATAGCCAAAGTTCGCTATTGGAAGATCTAGCATCAGGAGGGAGATGCTGAATGACCTCTGGTTTGTTACTGGCCCATTGACGGAGCTCAAATCCACAGGTGAGCAAAAGTTGTCGTAAGTTGTCTACTAATGCTCTAGCTTCAGCAACAGTTTGAAGGCTATGGAGACAGTTATCCACGTAAAAGGAACCTTTAACTGTACTCTCCAGTACTGGGTCTCCATCGGAGTGGGTCTGAGCAATCATCTGGAGTGCATATATGGCACAGCACGGGCTGCACGTGGTGCCGAACGGTAAGACTTGCCATTCGTAGATCTTGGGTTGGTTGCTCCTTTGCATATCTCTCCACAGGAAGCGTACTACAGACTTATCAGTAGGCAAGAGGCGAACCTGGTGGAACATTCCTTTCACATCTCCGCTAATGGCTACAGGATGTTCGCGGAACCTCAGTAGGACACCAAGTAAAGATGGACCAAGGATGGGCCCAGGTAAAAGTATGTCATTTAGAGCTTGCCCTTGGTATGAATAAGAACAGTTAAATACTATTCTGTCTTTGCCGTTATGTGTCACCATATGGTGAGGGATGTACCACGATTCCCGGGATTCCTCTGCTTCTTCTGTTGATATCTCTGCCACATAACCAGCATCCTGCAGTCTTCTCATTTCCAAACAGTAAGCTTCAGCTTTCTTATGATCTTTAGCAAGCTTGCGCTCAGTGCTTCGGAGGTTAGCCATCACTGCTTCTTTGGGGGCTTTAAGAAGTTCAGCATTGGGTCGTCTGAGCAAAGGAGTGGCATAGCGCATGACTCCATTAACTTCTACCTTGGTGGTATCTGATTGAAGAAGCGAGAGAGCATACTGGTCATGTTTGGAGCGAGTGGCTGATTTTTCATTCGTATAGGGCAGAGTATCAATTTGCCAAAGGCGTTCCACATTTCTGAATAGCTCAGTATTCTGTGTGGTTGTGGTTATGTGGAGACATTGTGGTGTGGAAACGGAGGTCTGGCTGAGCCCAGTGGGACCTTGCAGGGTCCAACCAAGTCTAGTACAGATGGCTATCGGTCCATGTGAGGATCCCGTACACACTGGCTGGACAGGCGTAAGTAGATGTGGCATGTCAGACCCAATTAGTAGTAGAGGTTGGGCTTGGTCAATTGAAGGTAATGGCAGAGACTTAAGATGCTCATACTTGCGTTGGAGAGCGGGTACAGGGTAGGAATGTTTGGACAGTCTCAGATTATCTGCCGTGAAAGCATGAGAAATCAGGTATTTCCTGAATGGTTTGTGCAGTGGTGATACATAGAAGGATACATTGGCTCCTTTTAGATTAACCACATCTTGATGGACTGTGCGTAGTGTCAGCGTTTCAGGTTCGGTAGGGAGTTTTAACTGGTCCACTACTTGGGATAAGACAATGCTACGTTCCGAACCATCATCTAATACGGCGTATGCTTCCATGGCTTTCTCTTTATGGTGTAGTAGTACCTTAACTATCTTAAGCATTACCTTCTGAGACCTATTGGGCCGATCTAAATAGACCTGTAGGCTGGGGACGTTAACCAACAGAACATTATTTTGTATTTGCGAAGCTGCTTCATGCAAAATGGTCAGATGTATCTCTTTGCACTTTGTACAAGGTTTTTTCAGAGTACAGTGGTCTGGAGGGTGAGTTCGCCCACATTTCCAACATCGTTTCTCTGTGGATAGCCATTCTACTATTTTCTCAGCTGTCAGCATTTTAAACTTAGGACATGCGTTAAGAAAGTGGTCCTTCATGTTACAGTATGGGCAGAAGGGTTGAATCTTAACAGGAGGTTTAGATTTTGGGTGTCCTTGCACTGCTGAACTACCATCGGTTGAATACAGAATGGATGTGGATTTCGCCTTTATGCGGAAAGGTGCTGACCTTGGCTGCTCTTTCTTAATAAATCTAGCATTTTCTGTTTGATACATTGTAGCTGCTTTATTAGAAATACGCTTTGCTTGCGACTTCATTTGTAGCCATTCTGATAGATCAGGTAAGGTATAGGTGCGATCCGTACCAGTCTGTAGAATACCTCGGCTGAAGCAGTACTCTACGAATCCATCCCTGTTCGATGGTGGCATCTTGCTTAGCAATCGATCAACATGAGAGCCACAGCGCAACTCATATCCATTTGGGCCTTCCAAAGTTTTGAGCATGCCTACTAGAGTTTGGATGGACAGAGAAAAGGAGTCAAAAGCTTCTGCATCACCGAACTTGACTGCGGGGGCGTTCAGTATAATACTAAGTTCTGATTGGACTAGTTGCCGTGGCTGTCCATATTTATCTTGCAGTGCTTGCATGGCGGCGGTGTATGGCTTAGGGTCGTACATGTATGCCTTTGCTAACTGCAGTGCGCTGGGGAGTTTTAAATGACTTAGAAGGACCTGATATTTGTAATGTTCACTCAGGTGAGGTTGATTATTCATTACATTTTCTAAGGCCATCTTTAATAAGGCAAAATCACTCTCTCTACCAGTGTCAAAATGTGGGATAGCTGGCTTAGGGACCCCGTAGGCAGAAGCGGCTAACATGTCAAGACCGGGTAATTGAGCTAGAGAGGGGTACAACCCTGACCGAATGGGAGAGGTATCAGGTGCGGGACCAGTGTACGGTGCAGATGTCCCATCAGGGCTAGAATGCATAGAGGGGTAGCATTGTACTTGTAGTGGAGATCCCACAGTTACAGTAGCGGGTGATGGAACTACATTGTGGACCCTGACAGATGGTGCCTGACTATAGGTAGCAGAATTAGCAGCACAATATTGCGGCTTATTCACTGAAGATGATTCAAATGTCAAGGGAGCAACAAAATCTGAATTTGACATTAAGGTGGGCGGTATGGTACTTAATGCAGCTAATGAATTTGTAACTGTGTTGGGTTGAGTTATATTAGGAGTCGAGGTGACACCAATCAACTGAGGTTCAGATACAGCAACCGCACTGTTTGTTACAGGTAATACAGGGGGATGCATTACTGAAGACGCGGGTACAAAGGAAACGTGACAAGGAGTAGAGTGACTACGCATTAATTGTACTGATGCGTTAAGGTTCACAGCATTGTCATGTTGCGGGCTTACCTCAGGCCGAAGATCAACAGCTAGGCTGGACTGTGATGCATTAACACTGACATCTGGGGATTCCTGTTTAAGAAGTTCACACACAAATTTAGCAGCTTTAAGCTCGTTTTGTACCTTTTTTAGACGACGTCTGGTATCTACTTGCTTAGCTATTGACTCTCTAGCCTTAGTGGCTTGTTCCTGTATATACTGTGCTTCTCTAGCTTGTGTATCTAGTCTCTCACACTCTTTATCTACAATGGCCTCCTCTTCGATCTGCTGTTGTAGTTCTTCCAAGTCCATAGTCTTTAGTTTTTCTTCCAAAATGGCAGCTTGGAGATCAGAAAGTCCGTGTCTAGGAAGTCTGTAGTGAGCACTTCTATGAGATCTAGATGATGTGCTGGACATGGTGCCTGCTGAAATGGATGTGGATGCATGCCTTGACCGCCTGGATGGTCTCTGCGAAGATGCACCAGTTTGAGGTACTTCAGGATGCAGGCTGGGAGGTAGCTGGATGTCGTAGTCAGCTAGATGACCGGGGAGATGTCTCTCTCTGGGAGACCGAGGTCTGACGGCAGGATCAGCTTCACTGGGAGGTTCAGATTCCATCTTGTGACACAATCCGGCTCGAAGGACCATATACGAGCGTATGGGACGCTCAGGGGGTTCAGGTGTCGTGCACACAAGATGAAAAGGGTAGTTCCGGTAAGAGAACAGGAGAAGGATTCCCAGTTTTGTAAGTTTAATCAAGCTGGAATGTCATTACACACATGTGGTCCATAATCAATTACACACTGGTGTAAAACATGTACAAATCGGTTGCACAGTCCAGCCAGCCGATCGGCAGCCTGTGTCTCTCCAGCCGTCATGACTGCCTTTTGTCCCTGAACTCCCTATAACCAAACCTTCCTCTAGGGGTCGTTAAAGGGCTTTCTCACAACTCACTCACCCTCTCAATCATTCATTCATTCACTTCTACACATTAATTTATTCACCTACTCTCACCAAGCCATTCATTCTCTCCCCAGTCACTTACTCACTCATTCATTCAGTCACTCACCCATTGGCTCACTCACTCATTCATTAACTCACTCACTCATTCACTCACTCACCTTCATTCACTCACTCATTCATTTACCCATTTTTTCACTATCTCTTCCTCGCTCATTCATTCACTGTCTCTTACTCATCACTAATTCCATTTACTCATTCATTTACCATAGTCTCACTCATTTACTCACTCAACTCACACAATAAATATATTCACCTATTAACTTATTAATCATTAGTTAATAACTTATTTAATCATTCTCTCACTCACGCTCACTCATTTATTCATTCATTCACTCACTCACTTCATTTACTCACTTATTTGTTCAATCCTTCACTCTCGATCTTGCCAAGTAATTCACTCACTCACTCCATTCATTCACTCATTCTCTCTCTCACTTATTAATTTTTTCACTCACTCACTCACTTATTAATTTTTTCACTCACCCTCTCACTCATTCACTTATGCATTCATTTATTCACTCACTCTCACCCAGTCACTCTCACCCACTCAGTCTCTCAATCATTTATTCATTTACCAATTCTCTCACTCACTTACTCACTCACTTACTCAATTCATCCACTCACTCAGTTATTCATTCAGTCATTCTCTCACTCACTTGCTCACTTATTCAAAGTTGTTCCACAGTTGTTTCAGAGTACCTTGTTATAAAGGTTATGAAGATAAACAATGACAGTAATTCTTTGGAATAATGTGCACTGATGTATTATGAACTTTCTGCGGTCAGCTCTGATTTAATGGTCACTTTAAAGAGACAGAAAGGAGCAGAATCAGAATATTTCCTCGGATGTCCAAGTGTGTGACATCTTTAGTGTGTGGAGTCTGCTGGAACAGCTTACTTGACATAATGTAGAAGTTTACAATAGCTGGCTTTCTTTGTTGAAGCAGGCGTCGTCTTAAGTGCTCCTGCAAGTGTAATGGTAACAGCTGTCCCGAACATTACAGCTCACACAATCTGTTAGCTGTTGTGAATGAGCAGTGCTACAGCACTTAGACAGCACTAAACAGCTGTGGCGGAGGAGTCACTTTCTTTTATGACCAGATGCAAAATGCCTTTAGTAGTTGCTGGTGAACGCAAAATAAGAAAATGCGTATATCATTTTCTGACATTTGAACGTTTAGCTGGATTTACCAAAATAAAGTCTCTGAGGAGAGGTAATCAACATTTACAATGTGTGGAACCACTCTGTTGTTTATTTAAGTTCTGCAAAATAGTTGCTATTTTTGGTGTATACTGTACTGGATGTAAGTTTATTACGTCTAGCTGATTATTTCAATACATACACACACTTTGTCAGGTACTCCTGTCCAGCTGCTCGTTAATGCAAATTTCTGATCAGCCAATCACATTGCAGCAACTCCCTGCATTTAGACATGTGGACATGGTCAAGACGATCTGCTGCAGTTCAAACCGAGTATCAGAATGGGGAAGAAAGGTGATTCAAGTGACTTTGAATGTGGCATGGTTGTTGGTGCCAGACAGGCTGGTCTGAGTATTTCAGAAACTGCTGATCTACTGGGATTTTCATGCACAACCATCTCTAGGGTTTACAGAGAATGGTCCACAAAATGTTCTGTGGGCATTTTTGATGCCAGAGGTCAGAGGAGAATAGCCAGACTGGTTCCAGCTGATATAAAGGCAACAGAAACTCACATAAGTACTCGTTACAACCGAGCTCTGCAAAAGAGCATCTCTGAACACGTCCCACCTTGAGGCGATGAGCTACAGCAGCAGAAGACCACACCGGGTGCCGCTCCTGTCAGCTAAAAACAGAAAATTGTATAAGATTTGGACGCCATGTGATAAAGCTCAAATCATCTCAGGCTTGTTTTTTGAACATGGCAACGAGTTCACGATACTCAAATGGCCTCCACAGTCACCAGTTCTCAATCCAATAGAGCACCTTGATTTTATGACTGGGTTTATGGCTTGGATATGGTTACAGGACAGCTTTCATGATTAGGTTTAAGGGTTGGTTATGGTTACGGGAATAGGTTTCATTATTGGGTTTAAGGGTTAGTTATGGGACAGGTTTCATGATTGACTTTAAGGGTTGGTTATGGTTACGGGACAGGTTTCCTAATTTGGTTTAAGGGTTACTTATGGTTATGGGACAGGTTTCATGATTGAAGTTAAGGGTTAGTTTTGGTTATGGGACAGGTTTTAATATTGTGTTTAAGGGTTGGTTGTGGATACAGGACAGGTTTCATTATAGGGTTTAAGGGTTGGTTATGGTTATGGGACAGGTTTCATTATTGGGTTTAAGGGTTGGCTATGGTTATGGGACAGGTTTCATTATTGGGTTTAAGGGTTAGTTATGGTTATGGGACAGGTTTCATTATTGGGTTTAAGGGTTGGTTATGGTTATGGGACAGGTTTCATTATTGGGTTTAAGGGTTGGCTATGGTTATGGGACAGGTTTCATTATTGGGTTTAAGGGTTACTTATGGTTATGGGACAGGTTTCATTATTGGGTTTAAGGGTTGGTTATGGTTATGGGACAGGTTTCATTATTGGGTTTAAGGGTTGGCTATGGATTAAGGACAGGTTTCATTATTGGGTTTAAGGGTTGGCTATGGATTAAGGACAGGTTTCATTATTGGGTTTAAGGGTTGGTTATGGTTACGGGACAGTTTCATTATTGGGTTTAAGGGTTGGTTATGGTTATGGGACAGGTTTCATTATTGGGTTTAAGGGTTGGTTATGGTTATGGGACAGGTTTCATTATTGGGTTTAAGGGTTGGTTATGGTTACGGGACAGGTTTCATTATTGGGTTTAAGCAGGGGCAGACTGGCCATCTGGCAATTCTGGCAAATGCCAGAAGGGCCGGACCTATTTTTAAATGTGGGCCGGTCATTTTTTTTTGTTTTTTTCTAATATGTATTGTTTTTAAGTGCAGACAGCTTTTATCTCTTGCTAGATGCTATTATGTTGACGATAATAATAATAATAATTAGTGTTAAGCATTTGGCCCAATCGGCAATTGCCGCCTGGTTTCAAGATGGGCCGACCCAATCCGAGGTTATCTGGACATAATCAAAATCTGGCAAGAATGTCATTATTTCACCATCTGTACACCAAAATTAATAGTGAATGTGCGTGTCCGTGGGTGGGGCTGTGTCGGTGTGGTAATTTGTGTCGGTGTGCTAATTTGTGTGGCTTCAGTGCCAGGGCTGAATTTTTGTCGCAGACCGCCCCTGGGTTTAAGGGTTGGTTATAGGACAAGGTTTCATTATCGGGTTTAAGGGTTGGCTATGGTTACGGGACAGGTTTCATTATTGGGTTTAAGGGTTGGTTATGGTTACGGGACAGGTTTCATTATAGGGTTTAAGGGTTGGTTATGGTTACGGGACAGGTTTCATTATTGGGTTTAAGGGTTGGTTATGGATAAAGGACAGGTTTCATTATTGGGTTTAAGGGTTGGTTATGGATAAAGGACAGGTTTCATTATTGGGTTTAAGGGTTGGTTATGGTTACGGGACAGGTTTCATTATTGGGTTTAAGGGTTGGTTATGGTTACGGGACAGGTTTCATTATAGGGTTTAAGGGTTGGTTATGGTTACGGGACAGGTTTCATTATTGGGTTTAAGGGTTGGTTATGGATAAAGGACAGGTTTCATTATTGGGTTTAAGGGTTGGTTATGGATAAAGGACAGGTTTCATTATTGGGTTTAAGGGTTGGTTATGGATAAAGGACAGGTTTCATTATTGGGTTTAAGGGTTGGTTATGGATAAAGGACAGGTTTCATTATTGGGTTTAAGGGTTGGTTATGGTTACGGGACAGGTTTCATTATTGGGTTTAAGGGTTGGTTCTGGATAAAGGACAGGTTTCATTATTGGGTTTAAGGGTTGGCTATGGTTACGGGACAGGTTTCATTATTGGGTTTAAGGGTTTGTTCTGGATAAAGGACAGGTTTCATTATTGGGTTTAAGGGTTGGCTATGGTTACGGGACAGGTTTCATTATTGGGTTTAAGGGTTGGTTATGGTTACGGGACAGGTTTCATTATTGGGTTTAAGGGTTGGTTATGGATAAAGGACAGGTTTCATTATTGGGTTTAAGGGTTGGTTATGGTTACGGGACAGGTTTCATTATTGGGTTTAAGGGTTGGTTCTGGATAAAGGACAGGTTTCATTATTGGGTTTAAGGGTTGGCTATGGTTACGGGACAGGTTTCATTATTGGGTTTAAGGGTTGGTTATGGTTACGGGACAGGTTTCATTATTGGGTTTAAGGGTTGGTTCTGGATAAAGGACAGGTTTCATTATTGGGTTTAAGGGTTGGCTATGGTTACGGGACAGGTTTCATTATTGGGTTTAAGGGTTTGTTCTGGATAAAGGACAGGTTTCATTATTGGGTTTAAGGGTTGGCTATGGTTACGGGACAGGTTTCATTATTGGGTTTAAGGGTTGGTTATGGTTACGGGACAGGTTTCATTATTGGGTTTAAGGGTTGGTTATGGATAAAGGACAGGTTTCATTATTGGGTTTAAGGGTTGGTTATGGTTACGGGACAGGTTTCATTATTGGGTTTAAGGGTTGGTTCTGGATAAAGGACAGGTTTCATTATTGGGTTTAAGGGTTGGCTATGGTTACGGGACAGGTTTCATTATTGGGTTTAAGGGTTGGTTATGGTTACGGGACAGGTTTCATTATTGGGTTTAAGGGTTGGCTATGGTTACATCTTTATGTTTGCTTTGCTTAATGTTGGTTGCTAGGTTACCAATACCACAGTCAGCTGCTCTAATGCGAATCACATCACTTGCTCTAGTTTACTCACGGATGTTTTATTCCCTTACACATTTTTTTTTCTTCAGTTCAACTATTTTAACTTGTGTGTTAGACGTGTTTGAGGTGAAATCTGCTATTCACAACATTTGTGCCATAATTCGTCTTTACTTTCACATTTGCTTTGACTTTGTATGTAGTTTACTCATACTTAATACTTAATTTACATTTGGTGTGCACTCAAACCTAAGTAGCATTTGGGATTTCTACATTTTTTGGAAACTACAAAAGTTTTGCTAAACATTAGGCTGGAAACCCAGCTAATCGCTCTAAATGTACAACAGCACACAGGTGTGTACGATCTCAGTTTCATATCAAGTGTTAGTGTTCCTCCTCCTCTGCAATGCTTTCTGTAACGCACCGCTGTTAATTATCCTCGTTAGCGTCTGAGTCAGCAGCGCTAGGCTAACGAGCGTTGGCTCTCATGATCTGCGCGTTTGAAAGTGATCTTCAGCAATAAAAACATGTCAGCCGACCCCGCACTGGAAAATTGCAAATTGGCGAATGTGCTGAGTGAGCGCAAATGTGTGTGTGTGTTTTTTGTGCTGACTGTGTGCAGGCCTCTGGTGATGGATGCTGGCTTGACACAGCCTCAGTGTTTGGGCTGTGGGAATAATGAGTTTCAGCGTCCCCTACGCCCAATATGCACAGACACCGAGTGCGAGAAGAGAACACTGTGGCTTTAATTAAGCGAGAGCTACACACACACACATACACACACACTGACCCGACATGATGGTGGTTCTTATTCCTGTCAGTAGTGAGTGGAGTTGTAGTCAGGTAGGGGCCGGTCCTACAGGACTCTAATAAGGTGCTGTAATGTCAGGCTGGGTTGGCTGTTGCTGGGTTTTTACTCACGGAAGACAGGACGGCTCTTATTCGCACAGACAATGCTAATTCGTTAAAAGAACATGGCTTTTGCTGCCATTTCAGACACTGGCGCATTACTGCATGCAGAATATCTTCATCTGTAACATCTACACTACCAATTGGTTTATATCAAAATGTTATATTTATTTGTTCCACTTATTATTGCATGTCTTTGTACACTAAAAAAAATAAGTTAAAGGGTTGCAAACCATTTATATAGGCTGAATCTAAACAAATGAAGTTGAACATTACTAAACTGAATTTGTTTGATTAAGCTCAGCCCATACAAATTGTTTGCAACCACTTACCTTAAAAAACATTTAGTAAATCCAAGGAATTTTTTCTTTGTGTGTGTGTAATTTTCGGATACAATGTGCAAC